>NC_043987.1:16274486-16574486 GCF_902150065.1 Myripristis murdjan | reverse complement strand
AATAGAAAAAAAATGCAGAAAAACAGATGCACAGCAATATTTTACACATCAACTTCAGCTACAGCTCAGCACAAACAATACAAAGCATCGTGAACGCCACTGAGATCAAAGGAAAAGTGCCATACCGAAAGTGTCTGGAAAGGCTCCTATCCCTTCCCATGGCTCTTCGGGGCTTTGAGGAAGTGCCTGAGCTCAGTTCAGCAATGCAAATGCCTCCCCTCTACCTCGCTGAGTCCTCATCTAGTCTGAACAAACAACTCTCCCGGACATAAGGAATAGAAGAGAAAGACAAGAAATAGGGAAGTGTCCTGGATCTCAAAACAGCTTGCTGCAGGCTCGGAAAGCAGCCAGAAGAAGAAGAGAGAGGGGGAGTGAGAGAGAGGAAGGGAGGAAAATAAAAGAGCGGCTGTGGCTCACATCCCTCCACACCTCCAAAGCATCCTGCTGTGCATCTCCATCTCCATCTCCATCTCCATCTTTTTGGCAACACTCTTCTCTTGCTCCCATCCTTCAGCCCATTCTTGCCCTGCTGTCAGAAAAGCCAGGAGAAGGTCACCAAAGGGTTGTCATCAGGGCTTCAGCTGGAGGATAATCCTTGTCACTCAGTCATCCACCATTCGATAGTAAGAGATAGTGAGTGACAAATCTTCTCCTCCCTCGGTAGAGGAGGAAGGAAAAAATGAGATGAACAGAGGAGTAGGTAAGGAGGGAGAGAGGAGAGAAGTGGAGAGGAGAGGAGAGCCCCAGTGGAATTGCATAGGCAGGTCAGCACAGTGACTGTGTGTGTGCGGGAACTAATAATGTGAACAATAGAACTAACAAAACCATGCCTGTGTAAAACCTTCATCTTCATCACACTCAAGCTCTCATATCCATCTGAAATTCTCCAGGCAAACAATAACTTGACTAGTTTATTTATTAAGAAACATAATTTATTTGTGTAAGGCAGAGCTATTTTGGTACTCAAAAACTGCAGAAAAAGACACCTCAGATCTAAATTCCTGGGGTGAGTGTATAGCACTCTAATTAATTCATAGCTTTCAAGCCTATGTACAGATACAGGCCTACACTCTGTATAATTACAATAAATTACCATAACATTACAGTGCCAAATTAACAAAAGAGCTAATAGTGGATTAGGTGTTCCAAGATTGCCTCTAATGACACCCCAGATACACAATCTCTTGCGTAACTTCCAAATGTTCCAGCGCTAACTAACCCATGGGTTTTTGAGTCGTTTAAGATGCAATGCTGGCAAGTGTGTCAGAAACCTAAGAGAGAATTTATTAAAAGAAGTAGGCTGCTTAAAAATAGAACATGTCCAGTGGGAGGGCTAGGCAAATCTGTGAGGGGACAGAGGCAGACTAAGGAGAGCAGGAGTGAGCTGGTCAAGTTTTACATGGCCCGAAGAGGAGGGGGGAAAAAAAACTTCATTTACTGTCAAAAACATCTCACACACTGTCACACATTAGCTCTAATGATGGGTGTGTGTCAGGAGAAAGGTGGATAAAGACTTTGTGCGTGTGCATGTATGTGTTTGAGGGAGTGTTGACAAGGCGACTGTCACAGGAAGTGACAGTGATTGAGGTAAAAGGGGAGAGACTGACAGATTGGGAGGAAAAAATAGGGGAGGAGGCAGACAGGCAGAGCGAGAGAGGGAGAGAGAACTCCAGTGGCAGACACATCGATTCTCCACACCACAAATATCATATGAATCCATGATGACAAAGCACCGGCACGAGTCCCATGACGGAGCACACCGATTCAGATCTCTGATACAATACTCTCTGGCCTGAGGTTTATTCATTTGTCAGTCACTGACAGGTATTTCATTTGTGAGGCTGGAGGCACAGCTGTTAGTGAAATTCATCCCATTAGCACAGGTCACTGTTACCAGAGCTACAGGGGCAATCTTCATTACAATTGCATGATTGGCACTCGCTTGAGTTAATGAGGTTCAGCCAGCAAATCAGCCAAAAGGACAACAAATATCTGTCACATTCAGACAAGCTCAAATTCTTTATCTTAACATTTCCCAACTTTGAAAGCTAAGAAAGCAGCCTCCAGGCAACCCTGTTATAAATGTAGTCAGCAACACATTTCCCAAAGAGGAGAGGCTATTTCCACATTGCAAAAATGTATTCTCCGATGTCCCAGACAACTCATCAGCAACAGCCACTTACAACAGCACCACCCTGAGACACGGCTCGTGGATACATGGGAGCAGAGCTACACCAATAGTCACGCTTGGGGAAAATCACCATTGCATTCTGCTGAAAACATGTCACTTCCAGAGCTATTCAAAATGTGGAAGGTTTTCTTTGCCCTTTCTCGATTACTTACACCAAACAGTGACCTGTGACATTTGTACAATTTAATTAGGATAAATAAACACATTGTTGCCAGATATCACAGCACAGGCAGCACAGATAATGATAATAATAGAGTCACACAGCAGGCAGGGTTACAGAGAAAAGAAGGAAAACTTTATCTGTTGTAGCCCAACAAAGTCACAGCATATTTGAATTAAACATGCCACAATGGAATTGTGGGTAACAACAATGGCATAGTATATGAACTTCGATTTATCCAAAGGCATATTCAGACTCTCACTGGGATAATTATTAGATTTTCTCTGCTGCTATGCCCTTTTCAGCCCCTAAAGGTGAGGAAAACATCTAAAACTGTTCTTACTCTCCAATGGACATGAATCATGCATAATTAATGGCCCGCATTGTTCAAAGCAAACATTATAATACATTTTTTACAGGCGGCTTTCTAAGGAGGCGACGTGACACCATAACTGTGTAAAAGACAGCTGTGCTGCAGGGAGGTGAGTTGGTTGGACAACAGCCTTGTTTTTAGCTGAAGGGAGAACACATTACTCACTGAAAATGAGTCATTTTAAATAGTGAGAGCTAATTGCTTGTTACGAAATTGCTACTACAAAAATGCTACTACAGTGTTTTCTTAATGACCAGCTGTAGATGACTACAGGACAGAGAAACCAGGAAACAAATTAACATCAAACCTGATGATCAGTTTAGACACCATAACTATTAAAAAATGTGAAAAATTAGTACAACACAAGCAGTGTCCACACCAAACAGTTTTGCGTAGAGGCAGTACTCACCTTAAGCAGCAACTCATAATTGCTTCCTGCATAGAACTTCAAAGCAAGGACTGCATGTGTGTGTATGTGCAAGTGAGTGCATGTGTGTGCCTGAGTGTGTGATTGTGGTTGTGATTGTGATTGTGAAAGAAAGAAAGAGAGTGACTGCTGTGTGCAGCTGCAGTGTATGCAGTGAAAGCATCTACGTGGTTTTGTGTGCTCGTGCATGTGCATCTCTCAACCGGCAGCAGCAAACTGGCTGTATCAGCTTAGAGCCGAATAAAGAGGAGGGAAAACAGAGGATTCAGTGATGAGATACACATAAAACAGGAGTGTGTGACAAAGAGAGTATCAGAACAGATAGGAAGGAAGAGAGGAGGAGAAAGAGAGAGAGAGAGAAACTCAAAGAAAAATGAAGCAAGAGGAAAAAATAAACGGGACATTGACAAAAAAAAAAATGCAAGATTGTGCAGAAGGGCTGTGTATTCGGTATTGTTTTTCCAGTCAATGCTGAGAATGAAGAAATGCAATATTCTCTGCTGGATCTCTGACCATGCCTTTGTGTACCTGAGAGCGGAGAAATAGAATATGCAAAGTGACATCTATTCACCCAAGTACTTCAAAAGGGCAGGAGTCAGCACTTGACATCTGATCAAAGTTATCCACATCTGCTCTTCACGCACACCTCCCCCACCTTTCATAGAGAAACGCTGAAAGGGGGGGTTGTGAAAAATTGATTTCATGGGGCAATTAAGGTGCTCAAGTTGCTCCACTGTGGCTCAACTGTTGTGTACGTCTATGCAACATAGTGAACCCTACAGCTGAATTGTCCAAAACGCACAATGCCCTATTGATACAAGAGCACTAGTGTACAAGCATTCTCAAAAAAAAAAAAAAAAAAAAAAAAAGAAAGCGGTTGGAGATGTACAGCAAAGTCAGGACCTCAACTGCATGGGTGTTTCAGTAACTCTTGCTGAATATCAATTTATCTGCTGAATAAAACTGATTGATCTATAAAGGGGGCATGAGCAGTCATGGAGACAGTATGGATTTCTGTGCTTGGATTCTCAGTATTTCAAAAAAAAAAAAGTTATGCATTTTTGAAGACATCCGTATGTCTAATTAGGCTACCACCATTAAAAAGTACTGCATGAGAGGACATTAATGTAACTCAAAATTCATCTGCGTCAGTAACACTCACACTGTCTCACACACACACATGCACACATACACACACACACACACATACACACACCCCTAGAGTTTGGACTGGAAACACCACCACTTGCTGAAATATTAATGCACTGTCCTGATTACATCACTGAGAGGGACAGATGCTGTCACCAGATGTAAAGCCAACACGATGGCCAAACTTTGTAACAATATGGTAGTTTGTCACATACGGAGTCTCCTCTGATGTAGAAGAGCGAGTTTAAAAGTGGTGAGATAGAGCTTATAAATTACTGAAGGTTTACTGGATTCCATTGAATTTGGCAAGAGTTATTCAATTCACACTCCGGTTTATAGTGGCAGAGGGAGGACACACAGACGTTTTACATACCTCAAGAACATGTCATGTGGTCAGCTGTGCACTGTGGTCTGACTTTCTGCCCCACCTCCTGTCTGTCTGCCTGTCTTCCTATTTGTCTGTATGCATGTTTGTATGTACATGAGCGTGTCTGCCGGTGATTACATATCTCCTCAAATGACTGGCTACCTGACATTGTCGATCAGCTGTTGATGATCCTCTGTGATCAGGATTTCAGGGAGAGCTTCAGCCAGGTTATCCACATTCCTCTCAGCAGCATACTGCTTCAGCACCTCGAATAGTTTTTCCTTCACATCCGGCTCCTCCCCGAGCACCTCCTCCACCTGACGGACACATGCATGCACAGACACAAACATAATGAGACACACAATCACATACGGCATAGAAAGATACTGCAAACGGATACATTCACATTTTGAAGTACAGCCCAGCGCACACACCTTCTTATTGAATTCCATGGCTTTATGTGCGCGACTCTCCCTGACGCTGTCCCCGCTCTGTGACAGCACCCTCATGCTGCTGCTCAGCCGCTTGGGCCGCCGCGCCATACTGAGTACGCCCAAACGCAGTGGCCGCCCCTGAGCCGCTTTGATCATGGCTGCTGCTGTCTCGTGGTGCTTGACAGGGATGCCATTGACCTCCATGACGTAGTCTCCAGCTTTGAGGCCGCTGCGTCCCGCTGTAGCATTGGGCACGCAGTCCTCCACCATCAGGGGGCTGTCTCCCACAATGGTGAAGCCAAAACGGCCATCTGGGCCAGGAGAGATGTCAATCTGAGGAGGAGCAAAGGACAAGGTTTTGAATGGGCTGAAGTTTAGCTGACACTGAAATATAAAATTATAGAAAGGTCCAGAGTTATTAGTTTACTGGGTTTAATCTGACCTGTTCGATACGTGACACGACTCCAATGCTGGGTGGCACCGTCTTGAGGGTCTGAGCCAGAGCGATCAGGGCCGGTGTGCTGAGGTTGGTAACATCCTGACCCTCGATGTCCACGACCTGGTCCCCGGGCTGCAGGCCTGCCAGGTAGGCACTGCTGCCCTCCACCACAGACAGGATGTAGCTGGGACCAGTGCCGCCCAGCCGGAAGCCAAACTCCTCTGGCCAGTTCTGGTTGGTGGCTGGAAGGCCGAGGTCTGGAGGACGCACAAGACGACGAAATTCAAATCAAACAGAGCAATTCCGATTAAAAACAACAACAATAATAGCAACAGTATGTAAACTGGAAAGCACAATTACATATTTTATGTGTCCTTTGAAGCTTTGGAAGCAGCCCAGGGACTGCCGCTGAACATCAGCCAAGATGGCTACACCAGCAGGTTAACAGAAATGTTTATTAATGTGCATTGTCCTATTAATCTAAACTATTTAAATAAATAAATGAATGCGTGAACAAATAAATAAATAATTAATAAAAAAAGAACTGTACCAAGGATAATACAGGGCAAAAGCGTAGCCAGGTCAGTATATGATGTTTACATTTGAATAAGTTTCTCTATAACCGTGTAATAATATACTAACACATAACGATACATAAACTATGTATAGTTTATGGGATGAATGTCCCGATAGCTTTTAGTATGGTGATATGTTACTTAGTTTGTAAGCCTCTTCTAGCAGTTTTCAAGCAGCAATATGGAGGTCAAATGGTCCATTGGTTTAAATAGGGCACCTTGATGATGAAACAGCCTGGCTATAGCAGCAGTAACACACACACACACACACACACACACACACACACACACACACACACACACACACACACAGCCACCTTAATGCAACCACAAATAGACAGAGACAGAACTCACACTACACATCAAAGACCATCATTACACTGACAAATTTGATTTCTCGTGAAAAACATGATGGTGAAGTCAGGAAATGGAGTGAAGGAGGTTATTTCTGACCGTTGGTATCTAGCCCACATGTTGAACTGCCGGCCTTCCCCTGGTCACTGGCCTCATTCTCCTGCTGCAGAGAGTTGCTGTGTCCCAGTAGGCAGATTTCATTTCATCGACAAGTGGATGACATTTTATGGTGTTATCTGCTAATAATATTCCTTAACAAGACCTGCAAACTCATGCTCTATCTTACATCATAAACCAAAAATCGAGCTCCGTACCCCGTCCCCTCATTGCATACATGCATTTTCTCTTAGTGTCCACCTTCCTCCTCAGCTAAAAAAAATAATAACCCTGTTAAAATTTCCAGGTTTCTCTGGATATGGACACCAACTAAATACCTAAACAGTGAATGATTTGCTAAAACACATTTGCCTCAAGCCTAGCAGGCTCCACAGCCCATATCCAGCCTCCTTTTTAATAGACCGTTATCATATAACAGCACAGCTCTGTGGTGATATGTGTTCAGTGGAAAGTTTAGAGGCCACATATCACATCGAGTCTCAACAGCAGAAGGTTAAAGTTGGAATTAGGGCATATACTCCAACAGAGTACACTAATTTAAAGAGACACATCCTGCAAGAGCAGGAACAGGCACAATCATATGAAGTCATCCATCGACCCGCCACCTTGTCACACTGTCCTTTTTTCTTATTTGTCATTGATCATTCAAAGAGGGATAGAGAGACAAAGAGAGAGCAAGACAGATAGAGGGAGAGAGACTAAATTAGAGACAAAGTGAGAAGAGTGACAAAAATAAGCACATGAAAAATGAGAAAATCTGGTATAGGACTTTGCAAAGAAATGTAAGAGACAAATGTCAGATCTGCTTCAGTGCAAAAAAAAGGTAAATCAGCAAGAGATCTAACTTCAGCATAGGGCTAAATATGCAGGGTGAAATGTGGCTGAGTGAATAAAAGATAAAACAATTCCAAAGACTCAAAGAGTCACAGAAATTGGTGTCAGCCTACTGAGTCGAGTATTCAGGAAACATCAAAACATAAATGATCACTGATATAAATTAGACTGGGAGAGCATGGATCATAGTCTTGTCTGCCCACCAGGACACATGCAGTGCTCAGACAATACTAGATTGTTAACACTTTTCTTTGTCCTATTCTCTCTCTACGCATACACACACACACACACACAGAGATACTTGCAAAGCCTGTGCCCCAGATACACACTCAGAGCTTTAGCTCCTTTTAGCTCTTCTCCTTCTCTTAACTCCAGCAGATGAAATAGTTGAAGAGCATCATGTAAAAAAGTAGGATTAAAAGGAAGAGAGAGACTTACAGAAATCTTTGGCGGCACTCCGGGTCCCAGATTTGCTCTGGCGTAGAGAGAAGCGGCCCTTCCTGCTCAAGAAACGCCTCATCCTTGCCCGGCTTGCAGCAGGGCACGTTCCAGCCAGCCTCCCTACACCCCCGGACCGGGGGGTGGATGCAGCCAAAGAGTGCCCTCTGACACTCTCTTGCTGCTCCTCACCTTCCTGCCCTCAGCGGACCACCTTCAGAAGCTCCTACTGAGCTAGAGAAGCCAGGTCTGCCTAAGAGGTCACATCTGTAGTTTATGTAGGCCGATGCCTCCCCCTGTTTTGAATCAAAGAACCAGCAGGCTGGAGCAGAGGAGTGGGAGGCCGGAGGAGAGGGGAGAGCATCTGAAAGCCAGGCTCCCCATCCTGGGTGAGGTGGTCCAGCCTCAGCCTCAGCCCCAGCCCTATCACTGAGTGCTGATCAGAAAACTGGGACACGCTCACTTGGTCCTGAAATGATTCTTTTGCGAGAAAAGGTACTGCGAAGCCCCATTTTTCTATAAATACCTTTCCCTCTCTCTCTCTCCCACCCTCTCTCTCTGTCTCCCTCTGTTGCTCATGTGGATGGGGCCCTCTCAGCGGGCTGAGGAGTGACCCAGAAACTGTGTGGTGTACCAGCCAGGGACACTTCTCTGATTATAGTGTCTGTGTTAACCTCGGCACTGGAGCACCAGTTAGAAAGATACAGCCTAAAGATATGCTCAAGGTTACATGCTCAAAATACAGCAGTACGTCAGCAAAGCCAAACTGCCTGTATGAGTATAGCATGTGAATGCAAGTACTGACCAAGCTGACAGCATCACTTGGTTCCACAGCATTTCAGTCAATATAAGCAAGTGATCTCTCCTCTTCCTGTGAAATCACTGGGTGAACATAGACATGTTTATTCATTACCACGTCGTTTCATGAAGAACGAAGAAAGGTCTTAAAACAATTCAGTTGTTCCAATAGGAAAAAATGTGAGGCAGTAAGTTTGGTTTGCAACAACAGGAACACAACAAACCTCATGAGGTGTCAGAACTGAGGCAATCATGTTTCATTGCAACTTTGTTTACCTATGGAGAAATGCAACACCATGCAACAGGGGGTCAGAGGGATATGTGGCACTGAGCGCTGTTTTTTTACCTGGCAGGTCTGTGCACTTCCAAATGAAATGGCATTCCCATGGTGAGACGATGCACTGCATTCACTCTCTCTTCAAATACTACGACAAAAGACAAAAAATATAATTTGTGAAATGACAGATGTGACCAAGCAGATAAAGTGGAAGCAGAGAAACATTGCTGCATAATCTAATAACTACACCCAAAACTAGGCTATTACTCATGTTATGTGTTTACCTCTTGTGAAGAACTCATAAGGGGGCTTCTAGGGACAATAGCAAAATTAAATGGTTTGCCCTCAGATACAAACTGGTCAGTCAGTGTTTTGTATAGTGGGGAAGGGATTGAATTTGCTCTGATTAGAGGGATTCTCAGGAGCTGTAATAACTACTTTTGTTCAAAGGTAGCAGAGAGCTTTTGTCTTTTGGGTCAAGGATTATCACTTTAATTTCAATACTGAGTACCTGAAATCAGCCTTGCTTTGGATATAAACACGTTATTGGTACACTAATTAAAGTGCATGAGGTAATGCCCCAGTTATCCAGGGTAAAATCAACCCATCTAATCTCAGACTCCCTCCCCCGACACATGTATTTCCTTCTTGCTCATAGTTGAGTACTCCCAAACACTGTAGCGAGCATCACACATGAAAAAGACACGGTCATGTTGGTCATACTGCTGTAGACTCAGGAACTCAGAATGTAATGGAGAAAAGGGAGCAAATATCATCTTGCGAAAAGATAATTTGCTTTCCTATCAAACAAGCTTGTGGAGATGACAACCATATCTTCTTCTGACACTCTCAGGTTTGTTACATATATACTCCTGTTTTCTCCTATTTGGAGAGAAAGTTAGGTTAATAAAAAGAAGCAAAGCATGTTTTGACCTGAATGTGCCATGCTGATGAATCAATCCCCACATCTGTAATCCTCAAACAAGTCTGCAAAGAATTGCCCCCAGCAAATACAATCAAGTTTCATCAATCAAGGACAGTCCAAAATACTAATACACAGAGACTAAAGAGCGCTCTTGCTTAAACAGAAAGCCATCAAATACGAGGAAAGGAAGCCAGTTGTACTAGAAAATAGCATTTATTTGATGCAAACTCTAGGAAACAGACCACATTACTATGTCTCTGCACTGGTGTTGGTGTATTTGTCATGCTGGGAGAAGCATCTTACTGACCTGCTCAACCAGCATCACTGTACCCTGTGAAATCTGTAGGCCAACTGTGTGCCTCAATTGCTCCGGATGGGCAGGAGAGCATGCACAGTTTCGATCGGTCAGTCGTTTAAAGAACATCACATTTCACACTCGTTTTTTTTTTCCTCTTTTTAAAAACAGAAACAGTAAAATGTTTCAAAAAGTAATTCTGGTTGATCTTGACACAGGTTAGCAGAACTGAAAACTGCAATGTAATGAGGCCATTGTAGGTAGTACAGTTGTGATTAACAAAAAAAAGAAAATTCACAGTCTTGACAATAATAAAGAGGAGATGACTACAACACACAAGGGCTAAGACAAATGGTTAAGAGGTTAAGGCTTGAGCTGTAAAAGCCTCTATATGTGATGTAAACAATATGTCTTGACTTTGTACTGCTTCAAAGAAATGTACAACTGTCCAGTTCTTCAAAACGAAGACCTAACAAATGTACAATATGTACAATCTATTTTTTTAAGCCGTATGCACCTAAAACCTGATGTATCATTCCAAAAGGTTGTTAGCTAGCACACTGAATGCAGTGCTTTAAATCAATAAATCAAACACAGATAGCAGAACTAGTCCTTATACAAACCTGTTCTGTGTGTTTCACACAAAAATATTCTCTTTGTAGGTTGTTCTTTGTAACTATAAACCTTAAAAATACTTTGGCGTTACATCCTGTGATCAATTCATACAGTACCACTGCATCCCTACAGTCCCATGCAGTAACTTCATACAATGACAGTCTGAACCTCCACCTCTTCAGGAGAGGTGATGATATATTCCTCTTGCTGCTGCACCACCTCTATACCCTGCTCCATTTCCTCCTCCGTGGCAGTAACCATAGTAACTGTTCCGTCTGCCGTCTCCACGGTGCCCGCTGTGGCCATCAGCGTGCCATCACTGATAGCAGAGGCCAGCGTCATTGCCACCTGCTCTGTCAGGCTCTCAGGCGTGGCGATGGTGATGGTGTCACCGCAGTCAGAGATGGACGCGCCCTCCTCGTCCACCGCCATATTGCGCACGATGATCTGGTGGCCGCCCGTGCCACTGCCTCCACGCGATTGGCTGACAATCTGCTGTACCACTTTCATGATGTGGTTTCCCATCTGGGAGGGAGAGGTTTATAGTTAAGGGCTGGACAACTAGGGTAACCTGATGTGAGGTTTCCAACACGAATACAGCAAAGGGTAATTCAGGTTACATCTTATAGAACTGCATATTTTGACAGCAGTAGCACTAAAGATACAAGAGTGAGGCTCTCATACTGCAGCTACAGTACATTGATGCTCTAATTTGTGTGTGTGTGTGTGTGTGTGTGTGTGTGTGTGTGTGTGTGCCTGTACTGACCTGATTCTGGCTGTCTTGGATGAGTGTAACCTCTTCTCCCTGCACTGCCTCCTCTGCTGGAGTCTGGAGGACAGGAGAAAAGCAGAACAAGTGAGTAACAAAACTGGCAGCATTTTACACCAACAATGTTTAAACAGGTCTACACTGAATCCTTAATTAAAATCTGGAAATTAAACATGTGCATGATGGAAAAAGAGAGTCCAAATATGGCAAATTCTCATATCCAATGAATCCAGCACCACATAGCACAATGACAACTATGTCCTAAGGAAATCTATGAGAGAGCTTTATAAACTGGTGAGTTTGGACTTAAGAATGCTGAAGTGATGCAGCTTAAAAATCTAAATGAACCAAAACTGTTACACAAAGAAGAATGCAGTGTGTGTAGGTCTGATCAGCAGCTGTAAGAAATGTGTGACTCAAGCTGATTGCTAATAAAGATTCCACCCGTTTTTATACCTAGACTGATGAATAATTTAATTTCTTCAAGAACTACCTGTTTTTGTTTTGATGGTTTATTCAGGCTGTGTTTATTATGATGACCTTGCTGAAGATCAGGCCACGTTTTAGGGGCATGTAATGCTGGAACGCAGGTATTTCCCAAGGGTCCAAAAACTTTGTCACAACTTTCCTCAGCAGAGGTTCTAACCTTTTGGCTGTCACTGCCTCCAAAAACATTGTTACAAAGAAATTACTGCTGCTGACCTACTGACAACCTTGCCTGTCACTATCACTTGTACACATAATACTGCAAAACAGAAAAATATTGTTGAAGTCAGCATTAGTACTATTTCAGTACTATTTCTGCTTTTTGGTGCTGCATGCAAACTCAAGCAAATCTTTAGGATTGTATTAAATTAAATTAAATTAAAATAAACATTGCAATTAATCTTACTATTATCTAAAACGTAATGCACTGTACAAATGTTAATGTTAAATAATAATTGTGTTATGATTAAAACATCTTTATCACTGAACCCTCAATTTGAAACGCAGCTTAGAATAAAACACTGGCAGACATGCGACAAATATTACTCAAAGAACCACCGCTGCATAAAACAGAAAGTTCAGCATGGCCAGTGAATTGTGAGCACCAGGAATCTGAGCATCTGGTGAATTATATTATGGTCATTTGGTGATATGGAACAGGTGAAATCTTACTTAATCCATCTTGAAGTTATGAAGCAATACTATTAAAAAGACCCTTTCCCCTTTCCCTGGTCCCCAGTGCCTCTCACCCCGATAATGTACTCCTGTGTGTCTGCCACCACGGAGGAGAACTCCACCAGGACAGCATGCGGGTCTTCTGAGATGATGGCCGTCCTGGTCAGGTTGTCCGCTGACTCCTGCTCCTCTGTTACCACCTCCTGCTGCTCACTAGAGCCTTCCTTATGGCAGCCACCTGTGGACACAATCCAGTATGGGTTATTAAGGCTGGTTTCATCACTACACCCAATACTGAAAGTTAAAGAGCAAATTTTACGTTAGCTTTTCTCTGAGCATGTCCTCACAAGATGTATAACCTCTACTGTCCCCACTATACTATGACCACTAAAAAATGTCTTACAGCTTAACACTGGGACTAACTGTAACTTGACAATTATTCAGTTTGAATCCGTCCATTACTCTGACCTTTAGCGCGCAAATGACGATTTAGGGTCCCGTGCTCAGCAAAGCCACGTCCGCACTTTGGGCACTTAAAAGGCTTCTCTCCAGTGTGGTGGCGGATGTGGCGCACCAGAGAACCTTTCTCCCTGAAGCCTCTCAGGCAGAACTGACACACATAGGGTTTCTCCTCGCCGTGCGTTCGCTGATGCACCTGCAAGGCGTTCTGAATATGTAGAAAAAGTATGTCAGAGTTGATGCTGGTGTGACACTGAAGTGAAAAGTGAAAGATGGTGAGGACAAACACCTGAATGTAAAATAAATACAACATTATAGTCAAATTTCATCAAAACCAAATTAGAGCAAGCCTGTTAAGACACTAAGAATCTGCACTCAGTCACCTTGGTCTTGTATCCCTTGTTGCATCTGGTACAGTGGTACGGCCTTTCGTCCGAGTGTGCCCTCATGTGCTCACGTACATGCCCGATGGTCTTGTACAACTTGCCACACTCACCGCACTTATACCGTCTCTCGCTGACATGAACCTCCATGTGCTTCTTCAGCAGGTAGCCAGTCAGAAACTCCTTTTGGCACAGTGTGCACCTGAAGGGCTTGTAGCCTGCACAAAGAGGAAAGAACATAGGAGAGAAAGGAATGTTATGTCTGTGGCCCAGGAATGCATCCATAAAGTTGGCCACCTAGCCAGGTTTATGCTGAAAGTGGTTAATCCATTCATCTGTATTCCTTGATTCCACGTCCTATTATTCCAACATTTTTATCAATGGCTGGACTAATGTAGAGGAATATAACATTAATAGATACAGACTCACCCAAGTGGCCTTTGACATGAAAGCGCAAGTAGTTCAGTCCCTTGAAGGAGCGGTGACAGTGTGGACACTTGTGCAGCTTTGAAGATGTCTGATCATCTCCTCCATCACAGGTCTCCTGAAGGAGAAGGCAAGAGGAACAGATTACTTGAAAATGAATCCTAATCTGCAACAATAGATTTAAGTTGAGAACGCAGACTCAGTCCCATTGAGAGCCTGGTTCCAATGTTTTGAGACCCAACATTCGCCTTAACGGTGACTTGACAGTTCCAGGTTTTTGTTTTCATACATTTCAAAAAATACAGAATGTGTAATATTCAAGTCTTTAGCCAAATACTTCACCCTCTCTTCTTCCTGGGTCTGTTACTTGTAAGGAACTGTGAAGTGCAGCAATCCTTAAAGCAGAGTATGTTCAGTTCTCAACAGGTTATGAAGAGACTCTTGTTTTGCTGCGACATCCTTCTGGTACCAGAAAGTGGCACTGAAAGAAGAGTGTGCCTACATTTGAGAAAATGTCTAGTTTTGTCCTCTTAGATGCTGATGTTCTGCTGCTGAGCACCTCAGTTACCCTCTAGTCCAGGGTGTAAAATAATGTTTGTGTTTCAGGATGTTTAAGAACTGACGCTGATAAAGTTGTATCAGAAATCTCAGTTTACACCTCTCAACGTACTGCAATTCATGTCTTTGAATAAAATGCAATTACGATACAATACAGTCATTATGCTGCTCAGTCCCAGGTCCTTTCGCTCTCACCTCTGTCTCCATCTTCACACACTCCTCCTTGACTTGGATTTCAGTCACCTGGTCTTCGACCTCAGCACCGCCGATGACGACTTTGCATATATCTTCAGTTGCCTCTGCAGTCTCCTCTGCTCCCGTTTCCCCTGTCTCTAGGGCAATGCCCGAGTTGATGATGGCTTGACAGATGAGGTTGTCGCCTACGGCTGCAGCTGCTGCAAGGGCCTCGGCCTCGCACTGCTCCACCAACACCTGGCCACAATGAGAGGAACAGGTACACCAGTTGGTACAACAAAAGATATACAAGGTAGGAACGAGCTATGAAATCACCTCACAGTCATTATCATTACTAATGACTCACTTGCTCTTGTGGTGCTCCATCCACCTCCATGGTGAAGTGGACCTGGTGGATGACCTCTTGGGACCCAGCCTCCACCACACTGACAACTGCAGTCTGAGCCTCCACCACCTCCTGCTCCTCTGGCTGCTGCTCCACAACCATCACCTCTTGCTGGTCAGCCAATGGAGCATTACCTTCTTCAACTCCTGAACAAATCACACAGCCTTGTCAAAGACTAGAGGAATCATTACTTCCTTGTGTGCCTAGAATATACCTGACAATAGGTCACATAGTGTTGGTTGACTTTAACAGCTAAGTCTAATGGACGGGCCTAGCTCTCTTATAATAACCTTTACCTTTCTGGATTCCATCCTTGCTGACCAGTATCTCCTTGTACTGAATGAAGCGGATCTTTTCTGTGCAGGGTGTGAGAGATTTGAGGTGCCTGGTGAGGGCGCCTGACTCTCGGAAGGACTGACCACATAAATTGCAGCGATACGGACGCTCGTCTGTAAGAGAACAGGAAAAGTAGATCATCAGGTCGTCATTATTAAGACGAAAGAAAACCACCTGAAGTGAGAACAGGTCTTGTACGCCTCTGAATTCACCCTCTGTACCTGTGTGACGCCGGTTGTGACGAATCAGGGAGCCTTTGGTACGGAAGGTGGTCCCACACAGATCGCACGTGAAGTTCTTCTGCTCACTGTGAGTGTTCATATGAGTTCTCAATATGTTGCTCTGATGAATGCAAAGACAAAGAAGTAGTGGTATGGAGAAAACACTGGCAAAATGAAGCATAAATACACACTTCATTAAAACCAAACTCATGTCATCGTAAGTCATGTCATTTCTGAACATGTATCCAGTTACAGAGACCTGCAGAATCGGTACCAGTGGTTTACAAAGTGAGTCATGGGTCCCACTGATCTGACCATTAAATATATAATTTTAATAATTACATAGGCTATTTAGTTTTATTGTAATTCATTTGTTTTGTTTTGTTTTACTAGTTTTCAGTGTTTGAGTTTTCAGTGTTTCAGTTTTTTGGTGCCAATTTTTTGGTAATTCTTGATTTAGTTAGTTTTTCATTTATTTAATTAATGAATGTTCAAGTCATTTTTTGGTAAATTTGCTAATCACCTTGTTTCCCCCCATGTTTTTTAAAAGAAATCAAGTGAATCTGCTCAGGTTTCAAGGCTTAATTCACTTGTCATCGCTACAAGACAAAAGCATGTACAAATGATTATTTTAATATTATGTTTTAATCACACCACTGCGGTCCAGGGCTTAGTGACAGACAACTTGGGGGGCCAGACTCCACTACATGAAAAGCACTGGTCTATGCCAAGCTGCACTGACGACGTTCTGGCAGCTTGTGGTGGCCTGACACTTTCCTCAGACGCTATGTTGGTTTTTCTTTTGAGGCCTCTGTATGTATTAATCATGGAAGATGAACGGTAAGTACGACTCACAGTTTTGAATGTCTTCTCACAAAGCTGGCAAATGTATCGCCCCTCTTGGTTGACTTTGTAGACCGGCTTGGAGCCGTCTGCACTGTCCGCACTGTCTGCGCTGCGCTCCACGGTCCCACCTGGCTGGTCAACAGCCTTCGGGGAAGCCACTCTCCTCCTGCGACCTCGACCCAGCAGGCCCTTTGTCTCATCTGTGGACAAATCAGAGGATGACATGACAAATCAACTCAATCCTCCTCCATGGAGAGCACTGCCTTCACGTGTTGCAACGATGCAGACCCACCCTTTGTGTTGCTTTTGGCTTGTTCATCTGAGGAGGAGCCCTCGACCACCTTCACCGCTGAGGTGGAGTTGGCACCGGCTGCAGCAACCTGTCAAAACACACACTTGCCAAATCACATAATGTGTTTATCCTCATCGCTACCGGCACTATTGCTGCATGTATACCCAAATTATCTAGTCCAGTAATTTGAGGCCAAAATTGGGGTCAACCTAGGACAAATTGCAAGAGAAGGAAACTCAACAGATTTTGTATCCTCAGTTTGTCCTGAGTGAGGGAAAAAAAGTCCCAAGAAATCCCATTGGTGGAAAGTTTTGAAAATCACCTATTTATGACCATATATCACCAAAAAACACTGTTTTTAACACACAGGGGAAAGGGTTCAAAATTTTACTTTCAGATATCACTATAAAAATTCACAAGTTGATTACACACACAAAGACAAGAAAAAAAGTCAATTACAAGTTCTTTGAATTATTCTGTTTACACATGCATATCACACATTATCTGATTTGATATGCGCTAATAAGGAATATCAGGAATAAATGCCAGAACAGATATTTAAACAGTGAATTAAAAGGCTACTATATATACAGTAACCTTTTAATTCACTGTTATGTAGTAACCTTTTAATTCAAGGTTACTATATATATATAGTAACCTTTTAATTCACTGTTTAAATGTCTCTTCTGGCATTTATTCCTTATATTCCAATTAGTGCTTGTCTTTGTGTGTGTAATCAACTTGTGAATTTTTATAGTGATATCTGAAAGTAAAATTTTGAACCCCTTTCCCCTATGTGTTAAAAACAGTGTTTGTTGGTAATTTGTGGTCATAAATAGGTGATTTTCAAAACTTTCCACCAATGGGATTTCCTGGGACTTTTTTTCCCTCACTCAGGACAAACTGAGGATACAAAATCAGTTGAGTTTGCTTCTTTTGCAATTTGTCCTAGGTTTTTTCATAAAATGACTGGACTAATCCTTCATCACCAAGGCGTACCTCTAGGCTGGTGTCTCGGGTGGTCGCAGGCGGTGCCTCGGGAGGTCTCTTGCAGCTGTGGTGCAGCTTGTGTTGGATGAAAGCCTCCAGCGTGGAGAACTCGGTCTGGCAGCGGCCGCACTTGTGCACATCTTCATCTACAAACAGCGTTTCAGAGACAGCTCCCCTCAGCGCAATGTGACTACAGTGGTCGTCTCTGTTTTTCTACTCAACAAACACCCAGCTGGCAAACGCTAAGCTGTTCAGGTTACAACAAGCCTACCTTAGCACTGGCTGTGACCGACTAGCTGCAGTAAGTTAGCGCTAGCACGGTGAAGAGGCTAACCAACAGTGCGAGCTAGCCGCTAGCAACACTTGACGCTGGAGTTAGCTAGGCCCTAACACAGTGACATTAAACACTCAAAGCTGTTTTTACGAGACAGTGGTGAGACCTTCATCTCCGAGAGTGGTCTGGATGGTGATGGTGTCGTTGCCGTGCTCCGTTTGCTCACTCTCCGTCTCTGCCGTATGATTATTCTCCACATTCATGTCGTTTGAGCTCTCCGTCTCTGTCGCAACGCTGCTACTGGGGAAATATGGCGGATTTACGACCTCGTAGTCATAACAACAAAAGGGCGTGTGAGAGGAGCGAGACGGCGTGTGTGTGTGTGTGTGTGTGTGTGTGTGTGTGTGTGTGTGTGTGTGTGTGTGTGTGTGTGTGTGTGTGTGTGTGTGTGAGGCAGGGATAATAACAAATACACACCTAGCAAATATAATATCTAGTTAACCTCCCTTATATTTTACATTTTACCGATCTACACCCCGTAGATTCATGTTACGCTATTATACTGTAATCTGATCTGAGACATGTTTATTCAAAATGTGATGATTAAAAAAAAAACAAAAAAAACATGGTGTATTTTATTTACCTTAAGATGACATTAAAATAATATGTTCGTGTCCAAAATATATTTTAGTACATAGCCTACATTGTTTTAGGAAGGGATGTGCACATAGTTTTTACCAGTGCCCCATATGTAAATGTTATATGATTATATTATAATCTGAGATATTTTTCCTTAAAATTTGATTAAAAAAAAAAAAATTAAGCAGTCCATATGAGTGATCCTATATTGACGTGTGACATGGACATGCCAGCAATTTCTTAAGCATTTTCTGACTTGCCCATTATAAATCAACAGCAAAATAGGCCTAATATAATATAATGCAATAATATATAATATTCTGTCTGCACATTTGTAGTCTACTCTCTCTCTCTCTCTCTCTCTCTCTCTCTCTCTCTCTCTCTCTCTCTCTCTCTCTCTCTCTCCTGTTAATGCTATACTACAATTTGTAGCATTACAATTTGTCTGAATTATCCCAAAGACACAACAATAAATCATTCATTCATTGTAGACAAAATCACTGGCTGTCTTTTATTCATGCTGCCAAAGCTTTGCTTTCCCCAGAGTTTTTCTTTTCTTTTCTTTTCTTTCTGTTCCTTGAGTTTGCACTGAACTTGGGAAGAAAGGCTTTTTAAAATGCTGCTCCCGGTGCTTGAAACTAAATCCAAGAGGTTTTTCACCTGGATGAACTGGCTCCCTTTGGAGTTTACAAGCACCATCATCCAGTTTATTGATTTATTGATTACATACAGATATATCATGTTTATTTTGGACTGTGTCCTCCATTTTTTTGTCTGAAACTTTCTGTGCTACTGCTGCTGCCAGGACTTCCTTGAAAAATAAATTATTAATCTCAATGGCACTAAAATAAAAAAAAATAAGAAATAATAATAATAATAATAAAAAAAAACTTAACTGGACTGAAGTGTTGCATGATGCAGAGTAGGGGAAATGTTAATTCCTGTCTGTTAATGAGCTCATTTCCCTCCTGACAGCTGAAGACCCTCCTTGATTTTATCTGCACAAGACTCACACTGTCATTTTGTAGAAATACAAGCTACATACATATATACAGATACATATACAAATACATAAAACACCACATGCCACAAGATATACACACAGGATGTGTAGGACAAGTACAGTAAGGAAAAATAATTAATATTGGCAAAAATAAGCGACAATAAATTCCCATTTATCTGAAATAACAAACTAACATATAAAATGAGCTATTTTAAAACTGCATCATGAAAGTGAACATCAAAAATGCTGTGAGGTTTCTCTGAAGATTTTTTTTTTTTTTTTACTTTATTGTGAAGCAACATCACAGCAACTGCTGCAATAAAATAATTTAATTTTACAAATAAAACAAGAGGGCCGCTAGAAAAATAATGTGATTATAACATATTAAATAAAAAACGTTTTAATACGATTTTGTTAATATTAAATTATTATCAGTTACTTACAGATAAATACGAAAGAAAAAAAATAGGCATACGTAACGTCCACGGTTTCACGACACAAAGGTCAGCTTTGCGGCTGCAGTAAACATGGCTTCGCAGTTCAGCGGTGTGTTGCAGCTGACAGACCTCGATGACTTTATTACGCCTTCTCAGGTAGAGGAGTTTATTATTTTGGATATAAATTCACGTCTTATCCAAAGTAATGTCACGGACTCTCTATCCACACGTAAATACAGTCGATGTGTAAAGTGTATAGTTAGCTTGCTGCTTAGCTAATGTTAACTGTGTTGTAACGTCACGCAAAATGATGTTAGCGGCCAGAAAACTCAATAAAATGAATGTTACTACATATAAAGAGTAGGCTCTGAGTTCACTGTTTTACATTAAAGAGTAACGTTACTCAGACAGCAGGCTACAGTCGATAGTGTGCTAGTTAGATGGCAATGTGAGATGTGATGTAACACAAGTGTAATGTACGACTTCATGATGAATGAGCCACAGCTTCTACTTGAATGTCAATAACATGCAGGTATAAGAAGCAAATACAGCCCTAAACCCAGATTTTGTGGTTTTATTGCTTTGATGTGGACCAGGTCAGCTCATGTATTCATCCTGGTGCTTTTCCATCTCCTCAGACTTCATTATTATTGTGTTGTTTACAGTCAGCTGTATTGGCCTGATCACTTTGCTGTTTGCTTTGGCTGTATTGGTTCACACTGATCAGCTCATTTATATTGATCTGACTTCGCAGCCGTTCTCTGTCAGGACTGCTGAATTGGCCTCTCTACAATATGAAACCACCAATGTGCTTTTCAGCTAACTTGTCAGAGACTCAGTGAATATTCTCTCTCTTGGGTACCTGAGAGTAAGTCACCAAGCAGGTGGAACGGCTGGAACAGCTGTACTTGGACTATTAGCTGGTCTCTTCAGTACAGACAGACCTGCTACAAAGAAAGACAGTAATTGAATGTTGTCTTTTAATAACTGAGACCTGTCTGATTTCCATCCTTGCTGACCCAGATCTCCTTGTACTGGATGAAGCTGCAGATCCTCAGCACTGGTGTTGATGGTGCATTTGAGCAGAAGCGTTTTGCAGTTTGTTTCACAGCTGTATGTTCTGTCCTGTTTTGCAGCAATGTGTTAAACCGGTCAAAGTAGAGAAGAAAGGAGGTAAATCTGTGGCCAAAATTCAGATAGAAGATGATGGCAGTTATTTCCAAGTCAACAAGGTGGGTGTGGAGTTTTAATTTAATCAAAATGTAATTCAGCACTTGCATTTGAAGTGGTAATCCAAGTGTGAGTGACAAATTATTGTCCCACCGTTCTCCTCACCTCTGTAAATAACCCACCTACGTGGTGACTTGTGTTTGCAGGATGGTGGGAAGCAGAAGCTGGAGAAAGCAAAGATCACACTGAATGACTGTCTGGCCTGCAGCGGCTGTATCACCTCAGCTGAGAGCGTCCTCATCACACAGCAGAGCCACGAGGAGCTCTTCAAGGTGCTGCACAGCAACAAGGTAGAAACACCATACGGATGGACCTATATGTGTGTGTGCATGTGTTTATGTGTTATACTGCTGGTTAGCAAATCTCTGGGCTGTGATGAAAAATATTTTGTGTGTGTGTGTGTGTGTGTGTGTGTGTGTGTGTGTGTGTGTGTGTGTGTGTGTGTGTGTGTGTGTGTGTGTGTGTGTGTGTGCTGTCCCCCTGCAGGACGATGCAGCAGAGCAGAAGATAGTGGTGGTATCAGTGTCGCCTCAGTCCAGAGCCTCTCTGGCAGCACACTATGACCTCAGCAGCAGTGAGACGGGCAGGAGGCTTACTTCCTTCTTCAAAGGCCTTGGTGAGTGGAAATGAAACTTGTTTTCAGTCCCATGTAAATCACACATTCCACAGCGATGCGATAAATGAAGAGACAGGTTGTTGTTCAAGATGGTTGATCTTAAGAAATAAGACCCCGACAGAAAGTCAGTTTGTTGAACTCACTGTGAGGAGAGAACGGGGTGTTAACAGGATGCCGGTGTTGCAGGGGTTCACTACGTGTTTGACACCAGCTTTAGTCGGACCTTCAGCCTGCTGGAGAGCCAGAGGGAGTTTATAGAGCGTTTCCAGAATAAGGAGCAGGACAGCAAGGCCCTGCCCATGTTGACATCTGCCTGTCCAGGTACTATACTGAAACTATCGTAGAGCTTATATGTTTTTTATGTGTTATTTATATGTGTTTGTTTTCCTTGGGGAATGGGTTTTCTGACAAAATATTGTGACTGTAATGCTGCTTAGCAGCTGCCTTAGCTGTCCTAGATGTTTGTTTTATATAAAAGTTTTAATATAAGAAGAAGTGTCACTTGTTGAAGTGACATCTACTTTTCTTGATATTCTTGTATTAAGAGGAAACCTTTCTCACTGTGTACAGTATGTATGTTTTGTATGCTTGTTCAGGGTGGATCTGCTATGCAGAAAAGACTCATGGGGAGTTCATTCTTCCATACATCAGCACCACTCGTTCTCCACAGCAGATGATGGGCTCCCTGGTTAAAGGATATTTTGCTGAGCAACAGGTAGAACACAACAGAATATGTATTTGTGTGTGTGTGTGTGTGTGTGTGTGTGTGTGTGTGTGTGTGTGTGTGTGTGTGTTAAGGATGGGAGGAAGATGATGATGATGATGATGATGATGATGATGATGATGATGATGATGATGATGATGTCTTGTGTTTGCCATCAGGGGTTGAGTCCTCAGCAGGTCTACCATGTGGCAGTGATGCCCTGCTTTGACAAGAAGCTTGAAGCCTCCAGGTCAGACTTCTACCTGAACGCAGCAGAAACCCGAGAGGTCGACTGTGTCATCACCTCAGGTATGCGCTCTCTCTCTCTCTCTCTCTCTCTCTCTCTGCACACACGAGCTGTCAGGCATCCCCACGCTCTTGTTATCTGTACTTCAGTGTCTCTGTCATTACAGCCGAGGTTCAGAAAATGCTGGAGGAGGAAAATGTGTCTCTTAGTGATGTGGAGCCTGCACCTTTAGATCCAATGTAAGTGTTGTCCATTTTTTCATGAATCTCTAATAAAACAGGAAAGTGTATCAACAACCAGTTTGTGTTATTCTGAGAAAAGATAAACAGCCTTGTCATGAGGTATTAGTAGAGATGCAAAAAACAAATCAAATAGGCCTTTACATTTATGTGTGTGCATGTTTCCTCTGCATTTACTCAGCAGTGATGTGACATCAGAGCAAGAAAATAACTGTTTCAAGAGGAAACATGAAATCTGAAAAACAGGGATTTAACCAACATGGACACAATAGGTCCCTTGACTTAAAAGTGCTCCAAGCTCTACCACATCATAAAATCCCAGCAGAAATGCTGATGTGTCACTCTACATGCAGGTTCAGCAGTGTGTGTGGTGACGACTTCCTGAGTCACTCTGGCAGCGGCTCAGGCGGCTACCTCCACCATGTCTTCACCTCCGCTGCCAAGCAGCTGTTTGGAGAAGAGGTGAAGAACCTCATCTACAAGACCCTCAGGTGAGTCTGGTTCAGCTGCACGGCTCACAAAGAGGAAAACAAATCCTGATTTGACTAAAAAATAAAACTTGTGCTGCTTCAGAATGCTCTGTGGTGATTTGTGGCACAGAGTTATGTGCTTCCTAGATCTCAGTCAAGCTTGAATTCAGAACAAATGGAGAACAGGTCCAGTGCTCATGAAGAAAATCTTAAAAGGTTAAATGATATTAGAACAGCTTTCCTTCTTGAAGCCTTCAGGTCAGAGAGACTTGGCCGTGGCTGTTAGGTCATGTGACCAGGGATCCTAGAATCACTGGTGCTGCTTTAGAGGCTTTATAAACAAACTTGAGAGCTGTTCCACTGAAGGCCCTCTGTTTTCTCACCTCACCTCCACCCTCCACAGGAACAATGACTTCCAGGAGGTGATGCTAGAGAAAGATGGAGTTGTCCTGCTGCGCTTTGCTTTCACTTACGGCTTCCGCAACATCCAGAACCTCGTGCAGAAGCTCAAGAGGGGCAAATCGCCTTACCATTTTGTAGAAGTCATGGCCTGTCCCTCAGGTGAGGAGAAACATGCAAATGGTTGTCTTTACATGTGGGAAAATTTGAATATGTGCTGCTTAATCTCTGCTGGGGGAATTTGAAAGGACCATAACAGTGACTTTGCATGCACAAAATGTTTATACTTCACTTTTCTGCTAATCTTTTTTTCCAAAAGCAAGCAGTCATATTTTAGAACTCTTAACATTATTCCTACCTTTTTATCCAGCCATTGAAATCCATTCATACAAGACAAATGTAACTTTCTTAAATCATCCACATTACTTCTACCTAAAAGCAGCAGCAGCATTGTATTTTGATGACTTGACATTGGGCTTAGTGAAATGGTCTCTCCCCAGGAAAAGTTTTCTTTACACAGAAAATGATCAGTTCTGTGGTTTATGAATGGTGACAACTTTGTTGGCTGCAGAAGCACAATTATAAGAATCACAAGCTAGATGTTTCAACCAAAAATTTAAATTTGAATATCAAGTGATTTTGATTGTGTTGTGAAATCTTTAGTACCCCTGCATGATTCCCAAAATGTACGTAAAATGTTGTACTAAATGTGCACGTGTTGCACAGTTGACACCATCACAGGCAAATTCACATTTCAGTCAAACATTGGTGAAGTTTATATATCCACACAGAAGCTGTCGGGAGCTATTTTTCAGGGCCGTTTACAGAGTGTTTCCCCCACCTTCTGTCACCACTTCAGGCTGTCTGAACGGAGGAGGACAGTTGAAGCCCTTACCTGGTCAGAACCACAAGGAACTGCTGCAGAAGGTTGAGCAGCTCTACAAGGCAGAGCAGACTGTAGTGCCAGAGGAGGAGACGCGTGTGGCCGAGCTCTACCAGTCCTGGCTCAGCAGTGTGGGGGAGGAGAGAGCCAGAGAGCTGCTGCACACCCAGTACCACACTGTGGAGAAGATGACTAATGGACTCGTTATGAAGTGGTGAAGGAAGAGGAGCATTGTGTCGCCTGTTGTAGCCAAAACTCAAGTTCAGCTGAGAGGGTGCATTTTCAAAACTTGAAGAGATAAAAGAGTATTAACATCTCCTTATTGTTGACCGTGGCTTCAGAACCGTCCAAAAGAATGAACGACTCTCTCTGCCTGTCCTTCTGAGAGTGGATGGTGGTTGTGTGAGCAAAGTCACTGACAGGAAGTTGTGATGTCTGTTGGCACCCCTTTTGTCTTCCTTCCTTGTCCTGAATGCTGTTGGCCAAGTGGCACGCAGATACCAGGAACTACCAGAGCCTGTCATTTATGTCACAGGCTATAAATGATGCGCACAAGTCAAACCATATTATGTTTTGATAAGTATTTTTCTTCATGTACTGCAAATTGTGCTTTCAAGTTATAAATACCACAGCAAATGATTAATGCACTGATGTGAGATCTATTTTCACAACATTTCAAATGGAAATGTACACTAGTACTTCACACAAAGTAATATATGTGATCATTCCTGCCTTAATCTATTGATTATATTTATTCTGAATAATAAAAACAATTAACTGAAGCCATTTTGTCAGTGGCAAAATTTCAGCCTATCTGAAGAATATGTCATAACATACAGACTCGGACTGATATGTTTTATTGATTAATTTTCACTTCTGTGTACAGTTATAAGCTAGAGCAAACTGTGGGATGTAAACTTGGGGATGAAAACTTGGCAATTTACATTCATATTTTTGTGATCAACACTTTTTTTTTCCCTATCCCTGTGGTTAGTGTACAAATGCAACTTCTCAGACAGTCCTGTACCTTCACACTGTGTGTGGTCTATGTAGCAGATCAGTTATTTAAATTATACACGATTGTACACCAATTTAGCAGCGTTTCACCGTGACAGTAAGCAATTGGAAATACATACAAAATCTGAATTTAGTTAAAGTGACTCAGATAAATTAGGTAAAATGCAATACCCAGCAGGGAACAAACATCCATTATGAGTGCATAAGTGCATATCAAGGAAAGTACAAATCAGATAGGCCAGAAAAAAATTATACCAATTATTTACTGTGATAAATAATTTGTAAGACACATTAGACATTAAGTCCCATCGGCACTAGCAGGCCTTGCCTTGTGCAGAATGAGCTGGGAGACTGGCCCTTAAATTAAATAATTTTTTTAAAGTAGTTAATGGAAGCAACTTTACACTGACTGGTGTTTTTGTGCAAGCCATGGTTTTAGAAATTCTAAAATAACACACCCAGGACCAAATCAGTATAAATTAAATACCTTTAGGATAATATAAAGCAACTTAAATATAATTAGTTGCTTGCAACCAGGTTAAAAATGGATTTGCTTTGTGCTACATCCCATTGCAAATGAATGAGATCTGCTCTGCAACATGGTTGAACAGGTGTATCATATACAGCATCATCCAAGATGGCTGGTTTCTGCACTTTCCAGTCTTGCATGGTGTCTCACTGCACCACTCCAACAAAGACAACTTGCTGTTACCCAAACTGCAGGCCTCACTGGCAACAACTGGTAGCCCAGTACGTCCCATGTTAAGAGCTCCAGACCTGGCTGGACCTCAGGGTCTGAGCAGCCCCCACTCCAGAGCCAACATGGCGTGGGGAGGAACTCTCTCCTTGGGCTTCTTAAACTTGTCCTTCTCTCTCCGTAGGACTCTCAGCACCTCTATGGGGTCTGTCTTCCCTGTGAACTTCTGCACTCCTTCCTCCCTGCAGCAAAGGGTGGAGAGGTGAAAAAAGGAGAAAGTTTAACAAGGGCAAGGCATGGGACTAACTTTCTATGTCTTTTTTTTTTTTTTTTTTTAGGACAATAGAACCTCTAAATGCTGGGAGGCTGCCTGCCAAATTGTCAAACAGAGTAATAATAAACAATTTCTATTTCATCTTTCTTTCATAGTACAAAGCACTTCACATTTATGTAAACACAAACTGACAAATGCATGACATACATTAAGAAAGTAACAAGAAGCGGAGAAACAAATGTGGACAGAATGGTGTCCACCTAATTTTAATGAAAAATGAAACAACAAAATTCTAACATAAAACAAATACACTGAATGTAAGATGGCAAAAGTGAGTTTTCAGCTATTAACAGAAGATACAGAGTTAATTCAACTTATTACTTAAGACAAACTGTTTCAAATGTTAAGTGCGCTGACTGCAAAACAATTAGTACCTAAAAAATACAAACTCAACAGCCATGACCTCAGTGACTGGTGGCAATTTTCTACCTAATATGGCCCTCAACCTTCAATACCATCATATTAACAACTCACTGAATACACTACTATCTGCATACACAAACTTACGAGAGCCTGAGGAAAGGATTGTACTCAAACTCCTCCATTAATGTAGACGGCACTGTAGGTTTGTCATCATCGTCTCTGGCCTGCGAATGTGAGATACCAGACGGTCAAGCAAAACATCAAAATGCAATATCTTCTGTCGAGTTTCTTGAATTCAGACTTTAATATATGTCGCTCACCCTGGCCCAGCTCAGCATCTCCTTCACCTTCTCATTCTCTGGCTCCACTAACATGGCAAACTTCAGGTTCTTAATGGTGTACTCGTGTCCACAGAACACCTTCTACAAATGAATGAAACATTAATATTAGTTAAATGGTTAAATGACACAGTCAACAGACCACTGAGTTACATGCATATGCACAGTAGCAGAGTCAAAGTGCCTGGTTATTCTGAGCCTTAAAGAGTATTTCTCTGATCTGAGGGAGAAACACACAGTCCTCAAACCCCTCATTGTTTCGGTGTTTACTCAATTCTCTGAGTCAGTATTACAACAGCTCCCATCTGAGGTCATGTTAGCTGTTGTTAACCCTCTAGTGCACTCATTACCATGACCAAATGCCCATTTCTCCACTGACCGTGTCTTGAGGTAGAGAGCCCAGCACCTGGGTCAGGTTGTGGTACATCTGTTCGGCCGTGCCCTCAAAGAATCGCCCGCAGCCACCGACAAACAGTGTGTCCCCTATCAGCCACAACAGAGGACAATGGGATGTCAGAGATGGCAGTGGTTGGTCCCTGTGGTCCCACACAACACAGAAACGATGAGCAGTGTGTGTGCAGCCTAATGTGGATTCATATCTCTAGCCACTCAAAATGGAGTTACTTAGCATATTTGCCTCGGGACACACAATTGGTGTCGCTTGAAGTGACAGCGCACTTGTTCAAATTATTGTACCGTGCAAACATAAATTGTCTGGAAAATGTTGAATTTATCAGTGATTTGAACTGGTTCACCAGCTCTTTATGTTATCAGACAAAGACCTGTGAACACAGCAGGGGCGTCAGTGCACTCATCCTCCCAAACAAAGTAGCACATGTGACCAGAGGTATGGCAGGGAGTAAATAGGCACCTCACATTGATGGAGTTAAACTGCAAATGGAGAAAACACAATATCAAGAGACGATATGGCCGAGAGAAAGAGCAAACTGAAATTTTTGGTGCACTTCATATGTGAACATCATTATCGGGACAGTGGCCGAGAAAAGCCGGCACGCTCCTGTTACATCAGCTCTGTGTAGGCACCTTGAGTTCCTGAGCATTGGAGACTTTGTCAGTCAGCCCTCCGATGCGATCGTCTCCCCCGTACACCCTCAGCCCTGGAACCTCCTTCAGCAGAGCCTCGTTCCCTCGAGCATGATCCCTGAGGAGGGAGCACGAGCTTATTGCATCACCATGGGCTCATATAGAAAACACTGAATCTGAACTATCACATCTTTCAGAAAACAAACTCTTACCAGTGATGATGTGTGGTAAGAACTGCCTTAAGTGACAAGCCCTCTCTCTTCACTATTTCTAACAGCTGTCAAAGAAAACACATCACATTCACCATTTGTCATTATGCCAATATATGGAGTGTATAGCCTCAAATTCATATTATTCACAACCAAAACAGTGGACATGGGTGGACATTGGATTTAGCTGCATTTTTTAGAGGAAATCCCTCTCTCACCCGGTGGGGCACAGCAGGGTCCACGGCGATGGCCTCTTTACTCTGCTCGTCAATCACAAGGTACATGTAGTTGTCCTCCAGGATGGAGATCACCTTTACCTTCATGGCACCAGTCGCGCATGCGCACTGCTGTGGGCGACGCTGCTCAGGAAGAAGAGCTTCTATTATTCAAGATTCGCGTTGGTCAAGGCCTATTAAATGTTTCACAAGCCAGCTTGGCATCCGCGACCGCTGTCAAGTGTGCATCGGCGGACTGAGCTAGTGGAAAGTATGCTAATGAAAGTATGCCACCGTGTTGTACCGTCACACTGCCGCCCAAAGCACCATAACGCTGCAGTAATCTGATGAAGCTGCAACTTTGACGCATACGGAAACTGTCTGCACGATTTAAGATTTAAAACCATTTACCTTGATGTAGCTGATTGCAGATTGGTCTTTTTTTTTCTCGCACCGCTTCAACTCACTGAAAATGTTTATTCAACATTTCGGCTGCTTTCGGACTGGTGAGGCAGGCTATCGCGACATCGTCAACCAGCAAATGTCAAATCTGAGGCATTTTAATCGAGCCGGAAACATCAAACAAGCGAATCAAACACTGGAAAATAAAAGTTACATGTGCGATCGAAAATAAATAATGTAATAAAACTCATGTCTGTCATCGTTTTATACACCGAACGTGTTTTATTGCTTTACTGTAAACAGCGTCATGCAAGACTCCATGTAAAGTTGGAAATTAACATACAGAGGAGAAAGGATCGATTAACTTTTTACCAGGGCAGGTAATGATTGGTGAACTGGATAAATGAAAAGACAAGACCGTTCCTGCAAAATTAAGTTAGGCCTTTATGAAAGCTGACAAAACTGATTCGAAACAATTATCAAAGACATTAAACAATTTCATAAGAAAGCGTTTTTGTATTATGATAAATAAGTGACAAAGGGATCACCTCATTAATTTACAGAAATTTCACGTTACACTGTGGCTCACGCATCTCCCTACCTTGTTAAAGCTCCAGTGCAAAGGGAGCTGCATTTCTGTTTCAGGATACATTTTAATAGAGGATCTAGTGAAACTGTCAGCACTACATACATATGACTGGCCTTTGAAAACCTCTTTATATGGGCTGTCAACAGAATTAAATATTGTGAAATCCAATCTATGTCGTGGCATGAATGATCTGCCAGATTCAACCAGAGTTTAGTGAGTGCTCTAACCGGGCAACATTATGCATAGCTATTTAGGCCCCTTGTCTGTCAAGCAATAACCAGAAATCAAATCTTCATGCTGGGTGTTTATGCTCCAACACTGGATGGTTGTTCCCCAAAGGAAAAAAAAAAAAGGTATCCATTAAGTGGCACAATTAAAGGGATGGTTAGGCTCTCCTCAGAGCTATAAACTCTACCATCTAAGCATCAAAAACTGGATGAAAAACCCAAAACAAATATATTCATTGACTTAGAAATCAAAATACAATTTTTCCTGAGTTAAAGTCATTGCACTGGATCTTTAAAGTTTTCAGCTCTGGCTTCACACATTTCAACACAGTGAAACAGCATTTGCACATCAATATATTACAGCAAATTATTACTGTACTGACTCTTAATGCTGTCCATGCTTAAACTGTGCATTTACAAATTAAAGAGCTTTTTTTTTTTTTAAATTAAAAGCATTCACTGACTGTGCACATATACATTTATACATTCTATTAGGTCAACACTGCTTACTATAGCTAAAACGATGATGATTTTGTTTGGATGAAATAAACTTATTATCATGTTAGGTCTGGACACAGAGAGAAGAAAACATGACCCTGTAATGACAGAGTGAATATGGTGTTTCAAGTTTAAGCTCTTAAAATGGACCAAAGTTATTTTGTTTCCACGGACGGCTTGTAGTGCTGTGACAGTAAGCTGTGGTAGCATGAGGGCATTGGGCATCAATCTTTGGGCACCTTGAAGCCATCTTTTTCTTTCCGAAGACTTCTCATGGTTTCAACAGGCTCTGTCTGTTTTACATGGTCTTGTACCGACTTCTCCCTGCAGTAAACAACAAACAAATGATTGGGAATTAGTTTTGAAAATCGAAATTCGCTGCAACATGCATAGCATTTGTGTTTCTGCGTGAGAGCAAGATTCATCAAGTTGCGCGTACTTTACTCTCATGAAAGGGTTAAATGTGAACTCATCCGCCACTGTGGAGGGGATGGTAGGCTCTCCATCGTTGTATTTCTCCTGCAGCAATACAGAAAAAAATCATAAGTGAGCAGCACATATTTGATAAAGACAGTATCACGAGCTTGGGACATGCATAGTGGGTCAGATACCTTAGCCCATGCGAGCTTCTTCAGAATAACCTCATTGTCTGGTTCCACATGACGTGCAAATTTCAGATTGCTGACAGTGTACTCATGACCACAGTAAACACGCTGAAACACAAACATACTGTTGTTAGTCCTTAGAGACATGCTTCATTAAAGTATTACATTTCAATATGACCATTTTATTTTGTTACAAGAGTTTGCTGAAGACTTTAGATAAGCTTTGAAATCCTATTTTAACTCAACATCAGTCCACTGTAGTTAAAAGGTTTACAATATTATCTATAAGAAAGCATTCTCTTATCTAGATTCAGCTGTCACCTGCAGTTAGTTATTATCTGAAACCCTCTGTCAATTACTCTGACAATGATTCCTGTATTCTTATAATGGTTACACTGGCATCACAGATTGAGAGATTAACACACTATATCAAGATATTTACTGTTTCAGGAGGCAGCCGTCCCAGAATTTCTATCAAGGCTTTGTACATCTGCTCTGCTGTACCTTCAAAGAATTTACCACAGCCAGCCACAAACAGCGTGTCCCCTGCGTTTAAAAAAATAAATGGATAATAAATACAAGTCCGAAGGGGAACGGAGGTGAGCTACGACAATCTGCTGATTAGTTAAGGGGGTTACAATCACACTAATTGAGAAATAAAAGTGTTTGTCAGAGCCTAGATTTTCTCTGACATTACCAGTTATTAAAAGTATAGCTTAGCTGAAACACTACTGATACCTGTGAAAACAGCTGGTGGGTCAGTGCTGCTTTCTTTTGTCACATAGTAGCAGATGTGACCAGTTGTGTGACATGGAGTAAAGAGGCATTTAACATTGAGAGTGCCAATCTAGGAGAGAAAAACACCAGTGAGTGAACATCTGTCTCTGTAATAACATACAGAGACACCGAGCGATGTCTAAGGCCGCTCAAATCTCATCTGGAGTGTAGATTATGTGGATTGATGGTCTTACTTTGAAAGTGCTGGAGTGAGAGACTTTCTTTGTAAGGGCATCAACTCTGTCATCGCCTCCATAGACCTTCAGCCCAGGAATTAGTCTGACCATCTTCTCATTTCCACCAGCGTGATCCCTGCAGACAGAGTGGTTGGTGTATTGTAACACCTCTGTGGTGCCTCATGATCAGGCACTTGAATGCACAGTGAGACAGCGTGGAGCAGAGTATGGAGCAGTATACTGCTTTCTTAGCATGTGTGAATGTTACCGGACACAGTACTTGCCCTTGCACAGTACTAAAATATTTATTGGTACACTGAAATGATAGCACTGAAATGTTAGCTGTTGATTGTTTATAGTATGCTGGCTGATATATTGTTTGCTGGAGGCATGGCTGCCCTGGCTCATCAGCTGGGGTCCAAACAGCTCTTATGACTACCTCACATGCAATATTAGGAATGGGGGGTAAAAAGATGATACAGTTACAAATCACACTTTTTTTGTTTGATGATTTTTGTGTTTCAATGCTGACCCTGAATCAATATTCTGTCCTTATTTTAGAATATTTGTGTTTCATTCAAGGTGAAAAAACACCCATTAGAATGCAACATACGGTGGTGTGACCTATTCAAACAAACATTTGCTTCTGGATCTCTAACGCCTGCAGAAAATGTTCTCATGCTCTCTCATGATAAATGTCTTTGGAAATATGATTAAACTGTTTTCCACAGTCCACTGTTTGAAAAAAAAGTAATGCAAAATTACAAAATATCACAAAATCAAACCGCAACACTTACAGAATCACAATGATTGCAGAACCATAAATCATATTGAATCAACACCCAATTATCATGAATCATATGGTATTGGGGGGCCCATCCCTATTAAATATCAATATCTATTTTATAAGTCAGACCAGGGTCATACATTGCATCAGTTTTGCTGAACAGCTCTTACAGGTTGACTGGCCATTTGAAGCTTTCCGTTATTATAATAAATGATATAATTTGGCTTCTGTGCTGCTGTGCACACCAATCCAGGCCAGCCAGTTATAAAATGACTGATGAGTCAATGAATGTTGAGAAGTAGGGATATAGTCCAGTCATTTTATGAAAAAACCTAGGACAAATTGCAAGAGAAGCAAACTCAACTGATTTTGTATCCTCAGTTTGTCCTGAGTGAGGGAAAAAAAGTCCCAGGAAATCCAATTGGTGGAAAGTTTTGAAAATCACCTATTTATGACCACATATTACCAAAAAACACTGTTTTTAACACACACGGGAAAGGGTTCAAAATTTTACTTTCAGATATCACTATAAAAATTCATAAGTTGATTACACACACAAAGACAAGAAAAAAAGTCAATTACAAGTTCTTTGAATTATTCTGTTTACACATGCATATCACACATCTGATTTGATATGCGCTAATAAGGAATATAAGGAATAAATGCCAGAACAGATATTTAAACAGTGAATTAAAAGGTTACTATATATATATATAGTAACCTTTTAATTCACTGTTACATAGTAACCTTTTAATTCAAGGTTACTATATATATAGCAACCTTTTAATTCATTGTTTAAATGTCTCTTCTGGCATTTATTCCTTATATTCCTTATTAGCGCATATCAAATCAGATAATGTGTGATATGCATGCGTAAACAGAATAATTCAAAGAACTTGTAATTGACTTTTTTTCTTGTCTTTGTGTGTGTAATCATCTTGTGAATTTTTATAGTGATATCTGAAAATAAATTTTGAACCCTTTCCCCTGTGTGTTAAAAACAATGTTTTTTGGTAATGTGTGGTCATAAATAGGTGATTTTCAAAACTTTCCACCAATGGGATTTCTTGGGACTTTTTTTTCCCTCACTCAGGACAAACTGAGGATACAAAATCAGTTGAGTTTGCTTCTCTTGCAATTTGTCCTAGGTTGACCCCAATTTTGGCCTAAAATTACTGGACTAATAAACCTAAGCGCAGGTTTGGTACAGGGAAGCGTGAGTGACCTTAGCTGTATTTGGTGTTGAAAATGATGTCAGGGTGTTGAGGACCTAATTAAGCAAAATATCTATGATGGGGAGGTGTGCACCTAATAACCCAAATACCAAATCTGCACTCACACACGTAGCCGTGTACCATTTAGATGAAGTGGCTGTGGAAAGATGCTGCCTGCCTGTCTTGTAGATTTATGACCGCAAAGTCTGATGTCCTCTCTAATCACTATTTGTGGGTTCTTGCACCTTTCTTTTGAACTGGACATCCATATGAAAGCTCACTGTGGATTATGACACAGAGGACTGCAACATGAAATTCTACATATTGGTAGAATAAGGGGATAAGCAAACATTTGGCCTACCAATGATGATGAGTGGTCAGGACTGTTGTGAGTCTTACACCATGTTTTCTGATGGCCTCTACAACCTGTTAGGAGCAAAACTGCCTGATCACAAAAAGGTCTAACCTGAAGCACAGATACCAAACAGTAACACTGAGAAAAGCTTATCAAGTGTAAGTTCACGTTTAGTTAGAGCCCCAAATCACTGTTTACAGCCTCAAAGGGCACTTCAGGTCCACAGGTTTACAACAGACAAACTCCTCACAGCGGGCGAGACAGTTCAACACACCTTTACTGGCTCAACAGGGTCAACAATCGCTGCTTCTTTTGTGTCTTCATCAATCAGTAGGTACATGTAGTTGTCGCTGAGTGCTGGGAGAAGCTCTATCTTCATATTTGCTTGTTCCACCAAGGCGGATTTCCTTATTGGGGTGTGAAGAAAAGCGGCTACTTGGGCATGGACTTTCACAGGTGCTACATAGAAAAAAACAACTCATGCAAATAACACAACAGGTGCCATTTCCTGAAAGCTCATTAAATTACACTGTCACTGAGACGAATTAATGCCAGCAACATAAGATTTAAAAAAAAAAAAAAAAAAAAAAAAAGTTAGTCTGTGATCATCTTAGTTTTTGAGAATGACAGGTCATGAATTTTGCAATGCTTTAATGGGTATTTTTTGAACTAACAAAAACTACCAGCACCGTATTGTAAATCATTTAAGCTACAACAAAATCGGAATTATGAGGATGATGCAAGAGCGCACGGAGGCTTGCTCAGCCAGCTGCGCCTAGTGAACAGCTTTACTTAGAAAGCCAAGTGCGACAGAAAGGGCTCAAGCTAACTCTATTAGCAATCTTGAGCTAGTTATAACACGCAGAAGGCGAATCTTGCATGGCAAAATGCGTCGTATGTAGATTTAATGCGTGCAAAAAATGGAGGCATGTGACGTACCAGACTTGTAGGCGGCTGCTGCTCCAAATACACCTAGGGTGCAGGCACTCCCTATTAGAGACCGCAATAACATAACAACACTGTAGCTGCGTGGTTATTACATTAGCTTAAACCAGAAAAGTTGAGTTTTCCCTTCAGTTCCGCCTATTTCTCAACTTTAACCTTGTGTTTTCCACCAATCAGGTGTGGGGGAGTGGAGCGTATAACCGGGTAGTTAAAGCGAACAGATAATTGGTGTACTGTTGTCGTTAAATAAGCTCATTCATGTCTTAATGTCTCCTAATGCGCATTTCTGTTTACATCATGGTGTACATATGCAATTACGTCAATCAAGCTGTTATGACTACCAGCGTCGCAGGGATAGGTTGGTGTTCATGTCCCTCGTGGCGTGCCGTAGTTTTGCCACCTAGCGTAAGGGAAGTGAGCGGCGGTCACCGGTCAAAGGTTGTTTAACTTTTACCAGGTGCAGACTGCCTCAAAGCGGCTGAAACCTTCATATTATCTCTGCAATGTCCACGCGAAACGTGTCTCGGTTTTGGGAGTGGGGGCGGAAGATAATCTGTGTGGGACGAAACTACGCAGACCACGCAAAAGAGCTGAAGAACGCAGTTCCGTCAGAGCCTGTGCTCTTCTTGAAGCCACCTTCTGCATATGTGCGAGAGGGCTCTCCTATTCTGGTGCCCCTGTACAGCAGTAACCTGCACCATGAGGTCGAGCTGGGGGTGGTGATTGGGAAGGGGGGCACGGCCATCCCGCAGACAGCTGCCATGGAGCACGTCGCGGGCTACGCTCTGTGCCTGGACATGACAGCTCGGGATGTGCAGGACGAGTGCAAGTCCAAGGGTCTGCCGTGGACCCTGGCCAAAGCTTTCAACACCTCTTGCCCCATCAGTGAGTTCATTCCCAAAGAGCACATCCCCGACCCGGGAAACGTCAAGCTGTGGCTGAAGGTGAACGACCAGCTGCGGCAGAGCGGCTCCACCTCCCAGATGATCTTCTCCATTCCTTTTCTCATCAGCTACATCAGCGAGATCATCACCCTGGAGGAGGGCGACCTCATCCTGACCGGGACCCCGAAAGGTGTCTCGGCTGTGCAGGAGCATGATGAACTGGAGGCCGGGATAGAGGACGTGATCACCATGACTTTCAAAGTAGACAGACAAGACTAGAAGAGAGACATGCGTCAGACATTTAACGCAGAAGAAGCAGTTACCAGAGTGTTCATTTGGTCAGAAAGCCGATATTATTCACATTAAAAAACACTGCAGCATGGAGACTGCAGAAAAAGCAGGATGAAGTAAGAAGTACATGTCCAGGAGAGGTCAGAGGAAAGGTGCATCTCCTCCTCTTGCCTCTTACTCTTTGGATCAGCAGATGGCAGTGCTGCAGCACACAGTCACTGAGAGACTTCAACATATTTACTATGTTGACCTGAGGCTTATACTCCTTTTGTGCACACTGCCAGAAACAGGATCACTGTGTGATTATATCGATTAACCTCATGAACTCAGCCAGCAAAGAAAATGAATACTGTTGTAATTTGTTCACTGTAACAATGGAATTGAAAGTGGATTGTCACCCTGTGTAGCTATTTTTCCAGCTCATGTATTAGCCAAAAGCAATAGATTCATGCTTGAATGTGTACGCAAAACTACAAGGAGCAGCATCATTTGCATTTGCACCGTGTACATACAAGAAGAATGATAGTGATATATTTTAAGCTTGTGTGCTTCTCTTCAAAGCTGCTTCAACCTAAAGGACGTTACTTACACTTACATCCATCACTACATGCTGAATGTATTTTGGCACAAGCTTCAGAGGCTTAAGCGTCCCAATGAAATACGGTTTGTAAAATCCCAGATGAGTTCAAGTTGACAAATTAGTGAAGGGATTTAGAGGACAGTGGAGGTTTTGGCACCGGCTAACTTGTGTTCCTCTTAAGTCTGAAACTTATCCTTGTGGCTTAGTAGAGATGGATTTCTTTTAGAAGTTTTGATCAGGTTGTACTCATGCACCATGGCCTCTGTGTGCTCTGTATATGACAGTATGAACAGGATCTTTGATAGGTTATTGTAATTTATCAGCAAGCCCTATTGCTCCCTCAGGACTTTTCTGGTTTCATTTCACATGTTGCTCTTTCACAGCTTTTTTTTTTTTTTTTTTTTTTAATGGAAATTTGCTTTCTAGGCATTCACGCTTAAAACATAATCTGTCCTAGCCATCTCATTTCTGTTCATTTTTTTTTTTTTTTCTTACCAGTGTGATCCATTAAGAGGATTCTGCAAATCTTGTTACTTTACCCAATCCCTATCAATAAGGTTCATTAAAGTGACATGATTTATAATATCTCCTTCCTCCAGTGTCACTGTGGCTGGTCTTGTGTGGTACTTAAAGGCAGCCTACCTGCATGGTAACCACATTCTTCCAAGGGTGTTAAACATCTGTTCTAGCTTCAATTACATTTCTCCCACAGGCCTCTCTGTTTTCAGGATCAATCAAAGCCTCCCTCAGCCGGTCCCAGGCCAGTCTGCTGCAACCTGAGTCTCTGTGTACTTCATCCTCCCACACCTCTAGGGCATCTTATCACCAAGCCTCATGGGACCCAGCACTGGCCCTCAGGGGACACAGGGGTCATGCATGTCCATCAGTTGAGCAGTTATGACAGATTCACATGGATTTGGGAAAGGTAGGTGGGCTCTCTTTTCCCACCATGTTAGAGTAGGGCTAGGGCAGCGCACAATATGGCATGTGCGCACAGGTGTTGTCTTTTATGAGCTATGAATCATACTATTCATCGTCCCCTCGTGACGGACGGTGTTACACCCTCTCGGGCCTTAACAATGGCTTCAAAGCTCCAGTGCAGTTCTGGTTTAGCATTCACCGTATGAAGTAGTATGTTGTCATCAGTGAGAAGCCTGAGAAGGCGCACTCAACATTTTCAAAGGGTAGTGGATTACCTGGAGACCGCCGTCCTCCCACCCAACACACACAAATGCACAGGAACAATCACATTTTTCATGACATAAAGTCAAACAATAATGTCAGTGAGTCACAGAGTCTAAGGCTGGGCTCAGACTACAGGAGTTTTGGGCTGATTCAACCCCTATTCATCCCTCCTGACTATCGGAGGAGAAACCCTATCTCGGACCTTAGCCGATACTGATGTTCGGCCCAGATTATGTGAGGAGGTTACAGATCCAGACTCACAATATCAAACATACTTGACATTTGGGATTCAAAATCTGGATAATTTCACTGCTTTCCAAGTGGGACCATGACAGCCAACAGCAAGCTGTTGCGCGGGTGTGTTGGAGGACTGAGAGGGAGGAGAGGCTTGTCAATATGTGGCAAGAGCACAACTGCCCTACATAAACCGTCTTTCAAGTAGCGATGCGCGGAACGGCTCTGACGCCATCCGAATGCGCGTGCACGTATTAATCATCCACAGTTACAACTGCTGTAAGTCCTGCGTAAATACGCACAGCCTGCCTGTTGATGGGGAGAGTTATCGTCTCTGCTGTGGGGGATCACTGCACATATTTAATAAAGTCAACTGAGAGGTTCTTTTCACCCACTGGCAAAATATCGTCTACTAATCAGAATATCATTTCAAGACATATAACTGACATAATAACACACACACACACACACAGAGAGAGAGAGAGAGGTGGTGTATTACTCCCTCTGGCACAATAATCTTAATAATATCCTGTAGTGTATGATGCTCCATTATTTTCAAATCTTGTAGTGTGTACATGTTTCAGACCAGAGAGAACATCTGTGAGGAATCTCCCTATGTGCGTGATCCTACCCCATTTTAAATTGTAAACTCATGTAGTCTGATCGAGGCTCTCAGAGTCTCTGTCTATGTCAGTGAGTGTTAGTGGGTGTCAACGGGTGCCAGTGAGTGTCAGTTTCTTTGAGAGCACTTTCAGTGAGTGCATTTGGAGGAAATCCTCTTGTAAACGACACGGATGTCTTACAAGTGCCCCAACTAACACTAACCAGAAACATCAGTAAATCCACATATATGTCTACTTTTTTTAGTATTTTCCTAGTCCATGTACAGTCTTAATTTCCACAAATTGGCATGACTCAGAAAATGGTATTGTTTACATTCGTAAGATGATATTTCCCTCCATTCCCCTTTGCGTCAAAGCTGAGGTGTGCCATGGACTAAAGGTGACAGGTTTGCTGTTTTGCAAGACCAAGGACAGGAGAGACAGGAAGGTAGATGAATGTGCGGTTCATTTTACACTCAGGTTGTGCAAGTGACATTACTACAAACAAACGATGTCTATTCATAGCTATCGGATGTTCATCAATAGGGCATGGAGGTATTTCACCTTGGCAGAGGTTACTGGTCAGATCTATCAGGTTCATGCAGAAAGCAGCTTGTCATGTTCATGCAATAGTAGCTGTATGGATAATGAAGGGGGGATAACTATATGTGTAGCCTATTCACATATTTTCACATATTCTATTTTCATCATCCTTCATATGAGGAAATATATGTCAGTTCTGATATTTATGGACAGTTGAAATATTGCAACTGAACACTCAATTTACATCGCTTAGACTTTGGATGTTGTACATTATGTTACAGCGCAGAGCCTCCTTTAATTAGAAAATGCACATTTATGCGAAAACTTGAGATGGGCTTGCATGGTGCTTCGTTTGGTCGATTCCACTACAAATCCCAACCGTGAGATTAATAAAGGATTATCTTACTGTATCTTAAAATGCCAGCATTCTACATGAATTATTTTTTATTGAAATTGCACAAGAAGGTCCAACATGTGAAAGTGTTTTACAGTTTGGCTCTGTCTGTGTTTAGAAAATGACCATTCGTGATGCTCTGCTTTGCGTGCTGTACTCTGTGTCACCAGACGGTGCTGTGGTGTGGCCATTCTTAGCAGAAAACCACCAACACACATAACCAGTGGAACCACTGAGTCAGAGAGGACGCATATAGCATATCGCATCATGAAGACACGCACTCACATAGCTAGGAATTTTATTGTATTTAGATTTTGGGAAGGGCTACTGTGTGTAAGTATGCGAGTCCGTGCTTGCATGTGAACCCCAGTTACAATTAATGTGTCTTGTCTTTTTCCCATGTGTCCCAAATTGCTGAAAATCTTTGACAGGGTGGATACCCTACACATGTAAATAATTATTTTCCATTTAAATCAATCCATCATAGAAGAGTTGGGGTTTAATCAAACCCTGGAACAAATCAAGAACAAATTAATGTTTTTAGATAGGCATGGCAGAACCACAAAATAGTAATGGGGTTCTTGGCAAATGAAATGGAAGCATGTTTGAAAAACAAGGTGCATACCTCTTTCATTCGGGGGCTGGCTCACAACATGTTTTGTATTTATATTTTATTCAGAGATGTTGGTTGGAGCCAGCATTTATTGCACTCCATGAAACAGACACTCTGAGTGATGTTTTCTGATAGAGTCATGAATTTTTACAATACACTTCAAAAAATTAACGCTCTTTGAACAGGGATGTGTCAGGGATGGAATGTGTCAAGAACAGCTGTAAACTGCTTAAGAGTACAGTCTGATTTTTAAATGTAGAAGTTCTCTCCTCCAGCTGGCAATCTTGGCTCAGTCAGTACCTCATCAACCAAGGGTGCGGGCTGCTCTATAAACTTTCATTGTTCAAGTTTTCCAATCAAGGCTCAATAAGCAGATCGTAACTTTTTTCTTTTTTTCTTTTTTTCTTTTTTTTTTTTTTTTGGTGGACTTACATGGTAATCGTAAGGCATGTGCCAAAAACAGTGTTATAAAATCTTATTGAAAAACGTCTAAATCCATATCACTAAAACGTTCCCCAAATTGAGTTGAGTTACTATGACCATTTGAAAATCACGCTAACCCAAATTACTTTCTCATCAATTAAAGCTGGAGTCACTAACAAGATGCTGTGGGCCCTAAACCACAGAGAAGAGAGAAAATCCCAGAGCATTTATTCCCTGAATCGAAGGAGACTGTGGTATGGATGGAAAATGTGTGGAGTCCCCAGTATGAACCGTCTTCATTTGTGGCTCCTTAAAGGGAAACCACTTTTACGCTCTAATCCTGCTTTTTATCTGCTGTGTAGGAATCAGCCCCTTTCCTTCAACGCAGCTCCCAGAGTGGTTCATCCACCCATCCGAGTGTTTCTGATTAGTCTGCCATGTGCCCATTCTCCCCAAATAAGAGTCACCACACAAAATATACATCCCTCATCACACCAAATCTCTAATAGAACAGCGGCCTGTGACCCAAGCCACATTGGGCGATTTTCATTCAAGCAAACAAATCCACAATGGTAGGAATTGATGGCATGCATTAAATTGTAGCCTCAAACCTTTGGAAGCTGCATGCCAACCAAAGCTAAACAAATTGCTGTCCCCATGAGAATGGAAGATGTGGAGTTTTATGAACCTGTAATTTCACTTGTGTGAGCCTTCTAGTTGTTTTGAAGAACTGCAGTCCAGCTCATCCTCTATTTCAAACAGTGAGAAAGCCGACGTCTTTCAGATGTGGTGCGTGCAAAACTTTCTGTCTAAGAAACTTTTCAGGGTCTAAAATGTTCCCTGTGGGCATCCGCTCAATGAGAAAAAGACAAATAGAAGTACAATTAACTAACTCTTAAACACATAACTCCATTTCTGACTTCACAAACAGTCAAATACGCAACAGCTGACAGTGGAGAGCTGTCGCATGCAAGTATGAGGTCAGCTTTGATTGCAGAAGAGAATCCCTGTGGCTGATGTATAATAAGGATTCAATGTTTTGCTCCAACGCTTTTCAGCATGAGATGTCACGGTAGGGGCTTAAACCTGGATTCTCTGGTTGAAGAGCCGTCTCCCCACTCATTTGTTACTCCAGTGCCTATAAATAATAATGTGAGATTTTGATTATCCTGCTGAAATTCTCTTTTTGCTTTCGAAAGTCAGAAAACAGCATCTGTCACAGAATAGTACCCCTGGATCTGGTAGTGTCTTGCTTTAGTTGATCGATGGTCACTGGTTTACTAACTATTTTTTCTGTGCTCATAGGTTCAACTTTCATCAGCAGTTTTCAATACTGAAAACAAGAGTTGTAGGAAAATTTATTAAATGCTGGTGGTGTCTACAGAATCCTAAGGTAGCCATCAATGAAGGTTGGCTGTTCACACGCTCACATGGGGCAGCGTGTGCAAACACAGACCAGAAGCAATAATGTAAGGCTTGTTTGCCGAGAGCATAAAGCTGGATGATGTTGCACTTTATTGTGTGCGCAGTAGCTCCTCTGTGTGTAGTCTGAATGCCAACATATAACTTTGAGTTCAAATCCTGCTTTCAGGGAATGTACTGTCAATCCCTCCTCCATTTCCTTGCTCTTTTATTCATTCCCTGTCATTGTATCTGTTCCACTTCATGCCAGTGTTCAGTAACTACTGTGCACTTGGCCAGATATCCTGCTGATTTAATGAAACCTACTATTGGGCTCATATTGTGAACACTGGTGCTAATGCCTTTCCCAGATGGCAGAATGGGAAATCAGTTATCTTTAATGCCTACTGCTGGACTGGCACAGGGAGAGGCAGCTATCAGTAAGAATGCTAAATAGAGAGTAATAAAAGTTGGCACAGATGAAGTGAGCCAAGGACAGTTAAATTTTAGTGGGGCCCGCTAATAGACTGTGGCCAGACATATAAAACAGATTGAGAATGTGACAGCAATGCTGGCCGAAGGTACAAGAGGCAAGATTGATGGAAGGTGGCTAGAGACAGCCAAGGCAACGGGTGTGTGTATACAAGCACACACAAGCATGCACATAAGAACGTACTTGAGAGCATCCACAAACACACACACACACACACACACACACACACACGCAAGCCCAGCCATCATAAGATTTTTTTTTTTTTTTTTGGTCATTCATAAACCACTGATGTTTCTACAAACAAAACTTAATCTTAATCGATTTTGCTGAATTTTTGGTGTTTATGCATTGATTGCAAGTGCTTGTAAGACATATTACTTTGCATTGTGAACAAAGAAACCTACATCTGCAGCTCAGTGTCAGTGCTAAAGCAGGTTCCTTTTTTGGTTGTTCCACCAGAGCAGATGTTTTCTTTTTTCTTCTTCCACACAGCATAGTGTACCATAAAAGAGAGGAGCACTGCTAATTCTGTGCCCAGAGAGGAAGGAGGGGGCTTTCTAAGTTAGTTGACATATTTCATAATTAAAGGCCACAGCACACTCAGCCCTCAGACTGTACATGTGGTCTTACTATGTGGAAGTGGTGAGAGGAAAGGGAGTGTGAGAGACTGAGGCGGAAAGGGAGAGAAAATAAAGTGTGAGAATAAAGACGCAAGAGGGGAAGAGATAGAGAGAAGAGAAACTCCTCGGTTGCAGCAGCACTAACGGGGTTATCTTGGTGTGCTCTGATCCTTACTGAGGCGAAGGGATTAGACTAGGTGTGGGTTGCTGCTAAATTTATTACATTTGTCGGATTAGGATTCACTTTGGTGGGTCAGAAACTAAAAAAGCCTTGTAGGCAGTCTTCCTATGAAGAGCTATGGTTTGAGCTATGATTTTACAGTAAAGAATGAAATATGATGAAACATGCTAGTCCAGATTTATGTCATGTCAGATAAACTTTACTCGGTACGACACAGCACAGAGAATCAGAGTCAGAATAAAGCTTTTCATACATATTACTATACTCTGTGTACCCCATATGCGGAGTGCCAAAGTGGTTTAAAGTAATCATACATCAAGTAACCATTTGTTGTACATAACTGATTACTGTTACCTTCAATAATGACATTGAGTCAGACACAGTTGGTATCGTCCAATTGGCAAACACCAGCGATGATAAAACTATGTACATATTTGTTAGTGTTAATGGAATGCATATTTTTTTCACAAACTGTTTAATTCTCATTTAAAGATGAGGTATCACTGGTATCATTTCAACTGTCAAATGCAGGGGAATAGCCTGCAATGTCAAAATAGTGGAGTTATATCAGTTTTACACAAGACTTTGCTAAGTCTCGATTTCAAATAAAACATGACATTATACCCTTGTAATCGCCCTTGTAATGAAAACATAAATGCAGTCAAAATAATACTGCTCATGAGTACAAAATAGCTAGTGGTTTATCATGAAGTGTGACATTGCCCCCAATGTCATGTCAATAACCCAGTAAAAGACCTTTTGACAGGTTCATGTCTCAATGTCGCATTGTCATAAATACATTTTCCATTAAACAACATCTCTGTAACTGTGGTATTTTTAAACCAACAGAAACTATAAATATCAGCTTATTTCAAAAACAAACAAACAGATGTTTTAACATGAGGCAAATCAAAATTGACATCAAAAGTATAAGACATGTTTGTCCTCTTTCCCTTTGTACTGGTACCAAGTTTGTTTCTAATTGTCATTTGTTGTATGAACATAAACATACAAGCATGAGGATGGTTGAATTTAGTTACTGACTGACTCTTTTATTTCCAGACTTGAGTATTGTAGCACTTTGTCCATATCGACTACTATGCTACAACAAAGCCAGTGGCAGTTTCCATATGCTGCATGTCCTGCTGATTCTAAGGAGGCAGCATGGTCCAAAATTGAGAGCTTCAGTTTGTGGATACCATATTCCTCTTCCAGCTCCCTGAGAATGGTTGCCCTAAACTGACAGTCTCTCCAGAAGCAAGACTATATCCTTGGCATGTGGACTATGAGAGGAACCTGCCCTCCATTAATCCCAGCCAAAGTCTTGTCCACTCATCTGGTAGAACTGGTGGTTAAAGGGCCGGTAGAAGTCCCTGAGTCTCTGGAGGACCTCAGAGGGGATCTGGGGATGAGGTCTGCCTTTAGACTTCCCAAGACAGCGAGGCCTGCTGCTCCCCTCAGGTTTCTTCAGGCAGGGGAAACCTTTGGTCTGGTTGAAGTAGAAGTGCTTGTCTGACACGACCCTCTTCAGACCCAAGAAGTCCTGGACCCGGCCCATCTCCCCAGCCGGATCAGACACCAGCCGCTCGCCACTAACAAAGAGGAAATGAGATAAGGGAAAGTGCTGAAGCCAGTTCTCCAGATGTTTGGCGTAGAGGCCGATGCGCACAGCGCTCCACGTGGTGTCGATCAGACCAGTGGAGGAGTTCTTCAAGGCCAGGCTCTGGAAGGATGGAAGGCCTGGGTTTTTGGACAGTGTCTGGGTGTAGTCAGATACAGCCCGCGTCACAGGGTCCCTCACCACCACAATGAGCTTGGTGTGGCAGTTCATGGTGCAGACGCGCCCTGGAGCCTCCTTTGTGACAAAGTAGCTGGGCGTCTTCTCCATGGTGATTTGGCCGTCCAGCGTCCGAGGCATCAAGTTCCTGAGAGAGAAGAAGAAGGAGAACTGGTGGTCATCAAAATACTGACTCAGCACTCAGTGTCACAATGTTAGAGCTGATTAATACATTTCTTCCAGTTTAAACAAGTAAAACATGTCTTGCCCTACAAATAATACAGGCATTCCATGGGCCAGTCAATAACAAGATATATAATCCTCCCAAGTTTCATCAAAATTAGATTAGGCAGATCATGAACTTTGAATATTTGAATTTTTGGCCTTTAATAGTGTCTCAATCAGTGTAATCAGTGTATCTTTTTGCAGAACACAATGCCAAAATGCATCATCCTTTCAGGTTTTGTCAGAGTTGCACCAGTAGGGTATCAGATGTCAGATTTTATGTTAAAGTTTTATCTTTGAAAATAGCAGCCTTGTCAAGTAAACCAATGCAATTTTTCTGGAATTCCAGAATAAAGTACTAAAAGGAATAATCCATCAGAGTTTTGTCAACATCAGATATCATGGTTGACAGTTACAGCCCAATCCATCGTTCCCCTCCCCAGTTTCATCACGTGGAAGACAAATACATCATGCTGATCACACACTCATTGTGTGAACTGCATATCAAAAGACAACGTACAACAACACATTTCAGCATGTATGCCACACATTAAAACAACCTACCAAACACAGCAAAAAAAAAAAAATCTCTACCTCAGCAAGTCATTTCATCTCATTTTCAGTCTTAAAATCTTTTTCTTAAAATTAGTGAAAAAAATATGCCAGTGGGATGAGATTATTCCACCGGTGTCCAATGTAGTTTCACTCGTGTCAGGATTTTTTTCTGGGAACAAGTATAGATATACTGAAACAAGTTAGAATAAGGCAGAGTAGCCCAATATTATCAGGTAAAAGATTCAATTTTAGAAACAAGTTGATTAGCATTGGAAACAAGTGGGATTATCTCATCCCACTGGCAGATTTTTTTCAGCTGTTTTAAGAAAAACAAGATTTTAACACTAAATATGATACTAAACAGCTTCTAAAGATGGAGATTTTATTTCAGTGCAGAACACATGTGATTGAAGTTCCATATACTGTGGTATGTTTACGCACCAGGGCCCCAGACAGCCCATCATAGCCTCACTGTAAGCCATGTAGAAAGGAAGGCCATCATCTATATGGGCCTGATGAGTCAAAGCCACAAAGCCACAACAACCACTTAAGAGCAATTTCCTTAAGACTTCCACCCACCCTTTTTCCTGCAAGAACGAGAACAAAGTGCCCCCCATTCGCATGGGTTCCTAAAGGGGCCAACCTATACCTGTACAAACAAACCAAAGCTCTGTAGGAAGCACAGCAGCAATATAAGATGCTAGACAAACATCTGATGGCAATGGAGAGATGCTGTGTAGCATACACTGGTGAAAAAGGAGTATGTTTAATCATATACTCAAAAAATTTGCATCAGGAGTAATCCTTCACTAATATATGTCTTGATAATCTGTATTTTTTCCATAAGATTCTGATTTATTAACTTGTAATGCCTATTTCTGCTTCTTTATCGATGCCATTTCCTCTGTACATTATGTTCTGTGCATCCTCCTGTGCACCTGGTCGCCTGTCATCTCTGAGGAAGCTCTGACATGATGATTTGACAGTATGTGTCTGCAAATGAATATAGCTGCCGTGCCTGTTGTACAGCCTGCTCTCATTTCCATACAATCTGGCACAAGGCGGGCTTTGTGGGAACCGTGGGTAACATGTGGTATCCGCCTGTCCAGCGCCTGCTCATATATGTCTACTTTTGACATCCAAGGACTGTGTCGGGCAGTGTTGTGGTGAATATGGATTTCAGAAACAAATTGTCTCGCTTGACAAACAGATGATGAGTAATGCCCAAAACAGCAAATTAATTCTCTGTGGTCCATTTAGCCACCACATCTTATAGTATGTTACTGGAAAAAGAAAGCTTTACTGTGGCTTCCTATAAAATAAACAAGTAGAGGAGCCTGTGTGCTTTATTTGTTTCTGATTTTAAGCCCAAATGTCATTAACAGGAGTCCCATCAAACATTTAGATGATTGATGTACAGTTCCAATTATGTTGTGGCCTTTTAAGAAATGCACATAACTCAAATACATCGCTGGTGATGATTGTTCAAAGAGCTGTCCAGGGGAAATTGATTTTACTTTTTACTTTTTCTAGTGAGATTGTATGTGGTCATGTCATTGACTTTGTTATTTCAAGACATCTTTTTTGATAAAGTAACAGTCAATTAGTCCCTTTGCTGCCTTGTGAAACTTTACTTGACATGGTGTAAAAACAACAATGGGGAGGAGAACTGCTATGAAACAGAAATCGTTGAAATTAATGAAAACTGTGGCACGAACAGTGGCAGGGGGATGGAATTTATTGAAAATCCCAGATGAAAAGTAACACGCACATCAAAACTAATGTGCTGGGCTATCTGGCTCCATTCACACACCTTTACTGCAGCTATTGTAAGTCACTGCAGGGATGGAGCTTATAGTGAGTGCACTCTACTTTTTTCTCATTTATTTCAAACCAGTCATTTCAGCAAATTAGTACACCCTGTGTGCACCCTGTGTTTGTTGAAGACAAAGAACAAAAAACACCAAAAAGGAAAAGATCAATGAACTTCAAGGTTAAAATTGTCAAAATGAATGCCTTGACTTCAGTGCGCCGACATCCTTCAAGTTATGTTTATTCCAGCTGCATTCAGCAAAGCCTCAATGTGTGGCCAAAAGAGCAGTGATGAAGCTGACTCTCTAATAGCCTTGACTGTGGTTCAAAGCAGCAGCCAACTGTAGTCAAAGTACAGGTGGACTGACTGTAGTCAAATGCAACACTGTACTTGTAAGTAATTAGAGGTAGTGCCTGGTGTGCTGCCACTATGAGGAAACAGTCTGTAATTATGAAAAAGTGCCTGTGCTCACATGGAGAGTCAACATGCAGTCTGGAGAGAAAAAAAACTTCGAGTCAAGGCAGAACAAAATTCTCAGGAGTAAGTTTCAAATTTCTCCCCTTACTTAAAGTTAAGCCATTTCAAATCCGCCCCATTAAATGATCCCCGTAATAAAGGACCATTAATTGATTATTGTTCAACTGCAAGAGCTGCAAATGGCCTATCCCTGTCTGTCCCCTGTTTTTCTCCATCTAATCGATAGGTCTGTCTCTATATGTCGGATATGGCCACAGTGTGTGTAAGCAGTATGTGTGTGTGTGCGCATGTGTCTAGATGTGCATGCATGACAGTGTGGAGGCTTCAGTGTTTACTTGTGTGAGACTGAAGCGGTCTTCTCCCTTTCTCTCCTCTGCATTCTCCTCTGCTGCCTTGCATTTGTCCTTCACTCTATACTTGATATTTGTCACTTCAGTAATTGACCATAAGTTGTTTTTCCATACTCATGAATAGTTAATGGCATGTGGCTTTCATTCTCTCTTTGGATCGCTATCCCCCATCAGTCTGTCTCATCATTAAAGAATCAATAATAGCCATTTTCTATCGTAAATCTGTTTGTCTTTGCGGTGTCAAAATTAAATACGGGTACAGAAAAAGATTAATGAAATGTACATAGATTTATTGTTGAATGCTCTACAAATATACCTAACAAGCATTTTTTTTTTTACCAAGTGTGAAAAAAAAACTGCCTGTCATAATCAGAATGAACAGTCCAGTCTACTCTTCTGATATCTAGAAAATGCAGGAAGAGTAACTTAGGGCTGAAGATGTTTTCTATTTAGCTCACCACTGGAAAGCCTTGCTGACTAGTCACATTAGTCTGCAGCTCCCTGCTGTTAAAAGGATGTAGCGCTTTTCCTCCCTGATGTGATACAGTGCTGATTATACAACAGATATTGTATGGACTAGGCAGTCTGGATCAGAAGATTAAATACTAACCCTGGCAACACGGATGTGGCAGAGACATTTCCTGCCACCAAGACTGAAGGTTCTCCGGCTGAAGTGTGGCTACTACATCCCCAGTGGTGCACTGACAAAATTTGCCAACTTCTGGAGCTGGAGCTAAACTCAATATCCAAATCCAAACATCACGCGTTATTTTCTCAAATCTAAGACAGATACACCTTCCATGGGTCACTGTATTTAGTTACTGGACCATCTACGCTCAGCGCTGATTTGCTGAAGGAACCAGGAGCGGGCCACTTTGGCAGTCGTCTCTACACCCCAACACTTTCCTTTACCAAGACCCAATTAAAGAGGCCCTGGAAAATGAAGCCCATAAAAATGAGAGCGAGAGAGACAGAGACAGAGAGAGAGAGAGAGAAAAAGAGAGAGAGAGAGTGAAAGGAGAAATGAGAGAACAAACAACAAGCTGAAGGAAAACATTTTCCGGCAGTGCTGTGCACAGAGGGTGTCAGAGGGAGCCTGAGGGCTGTGTGGATGGTCTGTCAGGCTAACTGGAGTGTGGGAACCTCAATATCCATGCACCGCTTTACACCTCCACGCCTGTGTGAAACATGCGCTGTTATTCTCCTTGAACAAAGGGGGATAAAATCCTATCAGATCTTTGGCGTGATGCCACACAACAGCTGAGACGTTCCTCTTATGGCTGTTGGTGTGTGAAATGGACTGTCACTCTGCTAATCAGCGAACAGAAGACAGACAAGTATAAGTGTAACTTTCACCTAGGCACTCTGCTTTGCTGTCAAAGACGCAGTACAATGACAAAGCATGGAAGTTAATCATTGTGTCACCATAAGAGTGTGTTAAAACTGTACTGACACTATTATAGGATGCTGCAGAAGCCCCTGCACACAAGAAAGGATTCATCATTCATATTGTCTGTGGTACAATGCAGGACCATTGCCAGTCTGTGTCATTGACTGTCTCGATATTCTGTCTAAACAGGACACCTGAGTAGGTGGGGGGGCCTCAAAGTGTCACGGACGTCTAAGATGGGAAGAAAAACAAATTAATGTGCATAATGGCCTGAGGGAGGATGGACTTGAGATTGAGTTGCAACCCAATAAGCAAAATTCCACAACAGTCAGACAAGTGAAGCCAGAAATCTGAGACGAGTGTATATGAAGACAATGACACGGTGCCTATCCAAACTATGGTGATATCCAAATGCAGACACACAAACACAACGCTGATAAAAACCACTTGATGCAGTGTGCACCACATCCAAGAGTCAGCCTGGCAGTGACTTTACAGCACGTTTGGCCTTTGTTGCCCAAATCCATCACAGTTGAACCATCTCTTTATAGAAACAGAACAAAAGTGGGTAGTTGACTTCCTTCTGGGAAACCACATGACTGGCAGGAGGGCTGGAACATCTCAGATTTCCAATAAATGGTTATCAGAATATTTTTCCAATGCATAATGACACAAGGGGCTACTTATTAACTGCAGAGATACCAATACTTTTTTTTTTTTTTTAAGAGATGAAATGCGTTTTGATCAGAGATATAATTAGTGACTACTGCATGAGTGTCCAGTCATAATTAAAGGTATCAACAGGATGTGGGGTCAGTGTTACTTTGATGGGGAGCTCTGCGGCAACAATAATGGCTTCAACATTTTAACACATGAAAAAAGCAGTAGCGGTTACAGAGGGTACTACTGCTGATACTGCAGGACCAAACAGAGCAGTCACTAAACAGAACATTATGTGGCTGGCTGTGCTCACCGTTTATTAAATCTGAGTGTGGCACAACCAGATTTGTTCATCATTCCTTTTAAAGATTTGAATTGATTGAAACCATTTAATAGCTGATTATGTGTGATAAACCAATTGGTTTTTGATTTCCCGAGGGCAATGTCAACATATTTCTATTGAATATTTTCTGCTGTTTCCAACCTCATGTTATTGTTTTCTAGACATGGCATCGCAACCAAGCATGACGACCAAGCATTCGAAACATTTAATTTTGGCGAACGAAGTGAAGCCATTATTTCTTCACACAATGTTTTCCCTGCTAGCTGAGCTACAACGACATGACTGAAATCTCCCCATGATTTTACAGGCTCCCCAAAATAGACCGCAATGCACCTCAAATTATTATAATTCCCACCATATGGGGTGTGAGAGTAAGCCGTTTCAAACCTCCTGACACCAGCCAAACCCAACCTCAGCCTAAATCCACCTAAATCCAAAACCATTAAAACACAGTAGAGCTCAACATTGTAGAAACCCACTTCCTGGTCTGTTAGACCAATCAGGCATGCTCAGCCTCTACTGATCACTAATGGCCCCGAGGCTGGACACAGAATGAGGTGTTGGGAAAATCACCTCCTCTCTGGGAAACCTGCCCCTTATGCATTCTTGCATCATAGAGTTCATATTCACCTCTGTCGCTGAGAAGCACCCAGACTGACATGCTGTGCATCCGAATGTTTGAGTTAAAAAACATAAATACAGCACCTTGTGGCGACTCACCAGCTACTCAAATGAAATGATATGAAATGAAATGCAATTAAATAAAATAAAATAACAATGCATGACATTTTTTGTATACAGCAACAGTTTGGACAAAAGTATGACAAACATGAGTTGAAATTAGATTTAATTTTCTTTTATCAAACAGAGAATACAATTAAATTAATCACCCCACATTTTTGGTTCAATAGGAGCACAGTAAATACTGGCTGTCAATATAATGCTCCATTTATGTCTTTTAAAATATTAATCTTATTAGTGAATGGATAGCAACATTAGGAAATAACTTACTACATAATAAATGAGATATTGGCCATCATTTAGCCAAAATGGTATCAAATCTGTGAGTTTTATGAGCTGCAATGGACAGCACTTACCATTCTGTAATGTTTACATGAGAAATTTTTTTTTTATTTTTTAGATCTTTTTAAGAGCTCTGTGATAAAATATTTTTAATGAATTTATGATTTTTAGATTCTTTTTCATAGCCAATTATTTATCAGAAACATGTGTCACTGAATGGTGACAAAAGCACTAATGATCTGTAAATTAAAATGTCCATTTAAATTGCTACTTTGCGTTTTGTAGATAACATGATCTCATACCAGGCTGACTGAGTTTTATGATTAAATCATAAATACTTCTGAGGTGGCACAATCTAAAGGATTTGATTGCTGGATTCACAAATAAAGAGAGAACACAGAAGGAGGACAAGAATCAGACAGGATGAAGAATATTTTGTGATTTTATTCCTCAAAGGGGCTATTGCTGTGCAACATTCACAAATAGATTTAGAGCATACTGAAGAAAAGCATGCTGAATGTGACTAATCTAATATCCTTGAAACCAACGTACCATCCCCTTATTTTCACCTGTTGTCCTCACCTTCATAACCTGATTTGCATAAATCTATGTCCTATTTAAGAATCAGTGGTATTTTCAGTAGTGCTGACATTTCTCAATGCCCCCGTGTTGCTGCCCTTAAAGAATTTGTACTAAATTTTAATTGCAATCCAATTGGGGAAGGCCTCTGGTATTGGGCTATAGGTCAGCCAATTGACAAGCTGTCAAAATATCGATAAAGGACTTGTGGATTGGAGTTTTTCCTCAAATAGAAATGCAGAAATGATCTTTTTATAAATCACATATAGAGACAGGCAGGTCATTTCATTTCTAGAATGTCATCTCTGCTATAAACTGTGGCACGAAGCATATAAATATGAGATTTTTCTTGTAAAGTGGAAAATAACAAGCTTGCGCCACTGCAGCACAACAGAAACAAATGTGCTCATTTTAACATCATCAGGGCGCAGAACATACAAAAATACAACATATGAGTTACTCGTTCCAATCCACGTCATGGTGACAAAGCCATGACAATCAGCGCCATTGTGCCATGGAAAGCTGAGGTTTTCAATTTTCTGTGGCAGCTCTCAAGTCCCATATGAAACCCATCACGCCATGAAGTCCCCTCAAAGCCATAAAACAACATAGAAAATCATTAAATCTTTGCTTGATTTTGAATGCACTGTTTGCGGCTTTTCCATTCCAGTAATGGGCTCATATGCACACATGCAAACGAGAAAAAGGGATGGAGAGACAGACAGGGTGGGGGCTGAGCGGGAGAAAGGAGGGAGCGAAGAAAACAGAAAACTGGTGGCTGCCTGGATCACTTCGATGAAAGCAATGGAAAACACACATGAAGAACATGTCAGATATTGGAACAACGCACGTGGGAGGGTACTGCCATGTCTATGAAGTGTCTCCAGAATGCAGATTGCCTCTGGTTCCTTCCAATAACAGACAGTGGAGACTGAAGGCAACATATGACAGTGCATGACTGGGCTTCTTCTCTCTCATCCAGCCGCTAAAATCACATCCAGTCCTCCATGTTTATTTCCCAGTCCAAGACATGTGGAACCAGGCAGATTAGCACAATGGTCAAATTATTATCAGATCTTCTACTCAGAGACCATCTGGAAGTGGCTACACATTTATTTATGTTACCTGCTATTAGATTCTGAAACATCTACAAAATTATGAACAACTAGCACTTTGCTTGTTTTCCAGAATTTTAACCAAAACTCCTACTGATTATTTTTGAATTACAAGTGTTAAAAGGTCAACTGTGTCAGAAGGAGGCAGTCAACAGCATCCTAGGACAACACACACTGACAAGCGCTATGCTAAGATTAAAGTAAGAATCCTATGAAATGAATATTTTTCAATATATCTTAGAGATATGTTCCTTTTGAAGTGAGGGTCGACATTCCTGTCAGATCTGAGATGAAGAAGGAACGTCAACACGAGAGAAGGTCAAAGCTCAGAGTGGTTTTCCTTTTCCAGAGCCTGTCACACACACTGGCCTTGCACTGAATCAAATGCAAATGTGAGCGTGTGTGTGTGAGTGTGTGTGTGTGTGTGTGTGTGTGTGTGTGTGTGTGTGTGTGTGTGTGTGTGTGTGTGCGTGCTCGCATGCATTTATGTGCGAGTATGTGCAAGCATGTGCATCCAGATGTGACAGTGAGTTGGACATTGAGGCCTTGGCTATGTTTTCTTGCCCGGTGCCCGCTGGTCAGTGACACCCAGGTGTGAGGGACCTGCTGGTTCCGCATGGATGATTTCTCTCTGTCACTGTAACCCCCTCCCTCAACACACACACACACACACACACACACATACGCACACACGCCAGCCCCTCCCATCACCACCAGCATCTCTGTGGGTCACTGCAGACGTTGGCAAACAGATTCTTCCCTTTTCTGAGACTCCATGACAGCAGCAGGTGCTTTCACTGATTTCAAGTGAGAGGAATCATCTTTCATTGATCTCACCCAGTAAGTTTTGGGGGAAAAAAACTATCACATTGCTTTCTCTATTGTTTTGTAAATCTTTCCAGCTACTTTCCATCTCCAGTTTAAACTGCCTTAAAGTTCATTTTGTGGCAAAATTAACACTTTACCTGTGTTTAAGTATCCACACTCATCGGAGTTGATTTAACACTCTGGGTTCGACCACCAGCCCGCAGCCCTATCACCTCTGAGAGAGGGGAAAACAACTCTTCTATCAATACTTGTCAGTTCTAAAAGTAAATATCACTGAATCACTGAATAAAAATTTACTAAAACTAGACAATTTCTATGTTCGGCTTATTGCAACCATATTTTGGCACACCAACTCACTTTCAACATCAGACCAAAATTTTTCAGTGTAAACAGTGTAAATCTGAAGTGATTAAGACAAATAATTACATGAACACTGATGATTTTGTTGACTGACTTGCATGCTCTGACAAAATACTCATCCAGTGGATGAGCGTTTTTCTGTGGTAAAAGACCTGAAAAGCACAGACACCCCCACCCCCCACCAAAAAAAACCTCTTTCAGCAAATTCTGACCAACGCAAATCAACTACTAACAACAAGTACTAAAGCACGCAGCTCCAACGAGCATTGCATATGATATCATTTTTCCTTTGAAGACCTTAGGACTGATCACAATTTGCAGAGTGGCTGTGGCTACGTCTGTCGGCATGTGCAGGCCGTCGCTACAGAAATGACAAAACTACAGCAGTATAGCGTTACAGCTTTAGGGCTTAAGTAAGGCTAATTACAACGCACACATAAACACACATAAACCATACTCTGGAAACACCGGCTCTGCCACAGTTATTTCCTCTTACACACTTCTTATGCTGGTTTTAAGGAATTGTGAGGAGAGAAAGAAGAAGAACTAAGAGAGAGACAGGTCAGGATGCAGAGTAAGAGGGAGAGAGAGGAGAGAGAGGGATGGATGTGGGGAGGAGGATGAGTTAAACATGGGATAACCAAGAGAGAGATGTAAGATGAGTAACAGATCAGGGAGCACAACAAAATGTGTGTGTGTGTGTGTGTGTGTGTGTGTGTGTGTGTGTGTGTGGCTGAGAGAGAGAGAGAGAGAAAGAGAGAGAGAGAGAGAGCAGGCATAGCAACATGCTAAAATTATCAGTGACAAAAGTGTTTCCATGTGTCCTTATGTTCTCAGTTGAAACACAGCTAAGGGGGTTAAGAAGAAAGGCATAAAAAGATTAAATTACACTTGAGAGTTTCATGCTCGCACTCCCTCTTGCTATCAAAACTCTCATTTATAAGCGCTGTACCTCTCCAGCCTTCCAAGTCCCACTCTCTCCTCATAAGTGATGGAACCTCTCATACGCTCACAGATCCAAAACACTATTCTGACACCGCTGAGGGGTTTCAGCTCAGTTCGGACCTTTTCCAGGAGCCTGGAGAACATCTGGAGATGATCATGACCAGCTTCATCCAGCCCCATTTCTTCTTTAGGGACTTAACTGCACCCAAATTATAGCCCTGGTCATCCTGGTCACCCCAAATCAGCTGCTGTCACTACAACAGTAGCCGATAGACATTTTATGTGCTGTCATTTTTTATATCAATCTCAGCCAAACCCTATACATCCAACATGCAGAGTGCAAGCATTAGCTGAAGACATCAATCAGACTGAAATCATAAAACATATTAAAATGCACAGTAAACAACGGAGTCATCACTATGCTGTGTGCATCGCACCTAAGTGAATTCATCATTCACTAACATGGAGGGAATGTTAACACAGGCTGTCATTTTGAAGTGTATAAATGGTGTTTAAATGGGTGTCATGATGATCAACAGCTCCCAAAAGACCTCACTAGCCTCTTGATCTACAGCACACAGGGAGGATATTGGCTTATATGGCAAGGTTATTTGAATAGTCTGCATCAGCCAGTAGTGTACAGCCTTAGTGCCTATTGACAGGCGGCATCAGCAGTTGTCCAGGTCACCGGTTCTCACCAGGGAAAACACTGCTGCTCATCTGACCTGTCCCAATACATCATCCTCTACAGGATGAGATGCCAGTCAAACCCTTACCTGAGCTGAAAAGCTGTAAAAGAAACCCTAACCTTGAATAAAATAAAATAAAATAAAATAAAATTCTTAGTATTCTATAATACACTGAAAAGGGCTTATAGTCTAATGTGACCTTGTCATACTTTATGGCGGTATTAAAGTCTCCACAATGTTTATTATGGGCTTACTATAGACAGTGCTTTCATATGGGATATCAAGAGTTATCAAGTCCCTGAGATAAAAGGCAACAATATGCCTGGACGGTCTCTATCATACCTGTACCACTCCAGCCCTTTATCATAGAACCGGTCGAAGAAGTGCGGCTCCGCACCGACCGCTCTCACGTCCGGATGGATGCGGAGAAACTCCAGCAGGGCGCGGGTTCCGCCTTTCTTCACGCCGATTATAATAGCCTGAGGAAACTTTTTGGTTCCGAATGTGTTGGACACAGGCATGTCGTTGCTCTTTGCGCCATCCTTGGCGCTGTCCAACATGTGGTGTGGCATCTGTCCAGGTAAGTTCACCTGCTCGGTGTCCGCGGGGTCTGTGCCGTTCCGGAGGGACGGTGCGTCGGGAAGGTGCAGGCGGAGACGCGGCGGTGGTCGCAGGTCGTCCAGAATGCGGCGATTATCGTCCAAGATATCATAGTCCCTGTTTTGGGTTTGTTGGGCGTATAAAGTTCTCGGAGCCGTGTCGCAAAATCCGGTGAGGCAGTAGAAGAAGTAGGTGAAGATCAGGACCATGGCAAAGAACACTGACACTCTGGACAGCGCCCTTCCAAAGTTGAACCTGACTCTGCATCCGCTACATCCCATGAGTTGATCTCTTGGTCAATGCCAAAGGGCCAAAACGGTGACAGCATGCTTCTTCTTTCCTACATTAATCGACTGTACAATATTAAATCTACCTCGAAAAACCTGTTGCGCATTCTAAAAGTGCGCCGTCACATGGATAGGTAGGCTATAGAACGGAGTGGCTCTGTGAATTTGTTAAAACTACCCTCATAATAGTTACCCGTAATCATCAGAAACCACTGGAAAATATTTTTTTTCAGCCGAGAAATCGTTTTTCATTCACCAAGACTCGTTATTTACTACTCAGCAAAGACTTCACAACCTCTGTGTGCGCTCTAGTGAGGGCTTGTAAGCTCTCATTCAAGACTCCTCTCCCGCTCCTACGCCCTCTTTTCAGAAGTCTCCACCCTTCCCTCCTTTAAGCGATGGGATAAACATGCCTCATGAGAATGTAAACTTCATATAGAGGCCAGAGTGAAATGCTCATTACCGTGGATCAAATATTCATTTTTATGAAACATTTATATTTGCATGTCATTACGCATTATGAGCATCCATCGATCCATCCATATGAAGCCTCCAGATACATACATACATACAAAAAAAAAAAAAAAAAAAAAAAAATGCCAAATAACTATGAAATAAAAGAGTTTATAGTAGCCTAATATGTCTAGGACTTTGCTGTGAGGGATCTGGGTATACCCCATCCAAAATCTGTAATTGGATCACATCACTGTTTTTTGCAAGGGAATAACACAAGCAGCAACTGTTGTCCTTTGTTGTGGAGCTAAAAGACTGACTATTTTTTCATACAACAATCCTTAAACACCTTATATGAGCTGAACAACATCAGCTCTCCATGTCTGATTTTCCAGATGAAAACTGACCCCACAGAGGAAAATCCTCTTTTGGCCCTTTGAACCCAGATGATAGATGGCTCAGTCAGCCCTGTGAATGAGAGAAGCCCTGAGGACGTCTATCCAAACCTTGTGGACTCTCACTGCACCCTGAGACTATATACTGTGCCAACACACTGACATACATCGAGTGAGTGTACGTCTCCTGACAGTCTCCTGACACAAACCCCTAAACAATAGGCCTCCACCAGCTCTCCTTCCACCCCCCAAAAATATAGTATGTGGTTGTGTATGTCACCTCAGGGGCTAAACAGGAAAGATCAGCACCGGGATGTTCCCCCTTCACTGTAAAGCTCTAGCATGTATAGAGTTTCTCCTGACAGAGAGATGGAGTCTGTCCTTTGAACCTGACTGATCCACCAAAGTCAGCCAAATGAATGGATGAGGAGATCGAAAGATGGATAAAAGAAGAGGGTGGGGAGGTAAAAAGGGGGACCACTCTCTCTTTGAGAAGTGCAAAAACAAAGACACATGCATACATACACATTTACTCACACACACTTCAGACACACAGTCTTTGAGACTGTGTGCCTCTGAGAGTGTGTGTGAGTGGGAGGGAAAGAAAAAAGGTGGGTGCATTTACGAGAGGAAGTCCATTGCGTCAGGAATATTAAATGAAGCTGAGCAAGAAGCTGATTCACTTAAGAATTTTATGATGCTTTTTCCCCCAGATTCTACTGTCTAGCTCAGCATTCACAGAATAAATTGAGTTTGCTTAATTTAAAAGTAAAATTTGGGGCTAAAATTTTCAAAATTTAAGCCCCAAAAAGTCTGTGATTCCAATTTCCATCTTCTGAGATGTAAAGCAAGTTGGCAAAACAGTGTTCAAACAAAAGGTCCCCGTGGATACTGGCATGTCTCGGGCAAATATAGAATAATGATATGTTTTGAAGCACAAACAGCCATTGTAAATCCATCCAGCAGAGAGGCCAGCCTGGCACTGTGGAATTCACAGCTTTGGAAATGACTGTATGCTCGCTAGCGGCAGGCACAGAGTCAAAATGAGGTCAGAATCCACTCTTGCTTTCATCAGACATTTTATTTGCTTTTCCCTCCATACTAATTGCTCTATTTGGGCCTATACTGACAGGTTTGGACTCAGAAATATAAACACTGGGATTAAAGAAACAAACAGGCACTGATGATGTTGAAAACACAAATAACATATGCATGTTGTGAGGTGTCTCTGTATGCATAGGAATCTGTTCGTGTAGCGGTGTGTATGCCTTTGTGTGCATGAGTGCTTGTATTCATGTGTATTTGTGGGCATAGGTGGGTGTGTGGGTATATATATGCATGTGCATTATGTTCACATGTATATGCAGTCATTGTGTCCGCAGGTGGGTACTTGTGCTGCATCGTTTGTGTGCTACCAATAGATTTCCATAGCCAGGGGCCTGCAGATGGCGTGTCCATGTGTCAGCCATTACTGCAAATTGCAAATCCTCCCCACCAAAAGGAGAATGTTCCACTCTCATTTTGTCATTTCCAGTACGAGGAAGAAGCTCTCAGCCATTTGCAATAGCCGCAAGATACCCAGCACAACCCTTAAAACCATTATGACAGATCTATGAAACCACCACCCATGAGATGCCCATTTAGCAGTCTAGAGGCGTAGCTGGAACTTCTTACTAATGGAACTTGATGCTTTTATTGTGTCTAAAATGAGTACCATTGAAATATTTACTAATAATGAACTCCAGATTGAAGATGTATGGTTGCGTTTTTTCCTACCGTTCTGGATTAGATCACTCTCCTGTTCATGCTTTTGGTTTCCGTTTAGTAGCTTTGATGATCTATAAACAAAATCTCTTTTCATTTTGCTCCACATACTGTCGTTTGGTTATTAGACCAAGGTGGCCCACCCTAAAACAGTTCAGTTTAACTTAACACCATCAAAAGAGGCCAACATCACAATAGCCACAGATTTACTTTGTTAAAATATAGCGTCTGAAGTTCAGCTCCCTTTGAAGAAATAAAAGATACCACACACGCCCAGATGTATGGAGGATGCCTGTTGGGCCGTGCCCTCAGGTAGGCAGGATCACAGGATACAAAAACCGACAACAAAGCCACTGCGAAGCCCCGCCCCTCACCTTGAGCTTCCCCAACTTTCATCTGTGCACCGCGTGAGAACGTGAAGTCAAGTCAGTAAGAATGATGGATGGACAAGGAGACGGAGGACGGGACAAATTGACCCTGATCTGTCCATCCCGCACAACGCCCATATCCTCCATCCCTCCATCCTACCCCCATTGATCTACCACCACTCTGAGGCTTACACAGGTGCACCAGTACTTGTGCCTCCAGGAAAACTTTCAGACTCTCACATTGGCCCTGCAGGTTTACAGGGACACCACTGAGAAGATATATGTGCTAGAGATCTGAGAGGAGAAAGGAGAGATGTTTTCGGGTTGTGTGCATCAGCCTTAAAGGCCATGAAAACACCAAGCAGTTGAAGACCCACATTAAACCTCAACTTCCTGATGGGAGCAATTTATATCAGAAAGAGAGCTCCCTGCGATTAATTCCAACTTCATAAGGGTTCGATTTGGGCATTACTCAAAGCCAGGAGGTACAATTATGTAAGTGATATACACTTGTTGCTATATCTCACATAAACAACAATGCATGCAAGACTTACTCAACTACCAAAAGCCAGCTGCACAGAAACATTTTCAATATGTCTTTCATCCTGGAAAGGAAAAAAAGGAAAATGTCTTCTCAGGGAGCAAGCCTGTACAGGAGCCTCATTTCTCTGAACTGCTATTTACCTTCTTTTGGTTCTTTATTGTAGCCATTGAATCTGGCATGGGGAATCCAAAGAGTATAGAGGGAATTAAACTGAATGACAGTCATGTCATCACGCAAGCCGCAGACCATTTGGGAAATGCCTTCTCCTCTAATCCACAGCTCTGTGGCAAAAAGTGGGATCTGCTGGTTGGCTTCTAAGTGATACTGGGTGCGTTTGGAATGGGGGAAGGAGAGGCAGGGGTAAATGTGTGCAAGGGGAACTATCTCCGTCTATGTGTTTTTCTATGTGTGCGCACACCTTGCATGTGTATATGTGTGTGTGTGTGTGAGACAGGAGAAAAATGTGAGTATGAAATGACGTGAGAACAGGTTAAAAAGAGACGACTCTGATTAGTTTGGTGTATGGTTTCATGCCTCGCAGCTCACTTTGGGGGATTATCCAAGACGTGTGGCGGCAAATCTGACAGAAGCATAAAGGTGAAGCATTGTGAACACCAGTAGGTGTCTCTGTGTTTGTGTTTGTGGCCGTGCATACATGCAGTAACTTTATTTGTTGTGTGTTTACGCCTGCAGGGTCCTAAGTGTGCATCTATGTGCCTGTGTAGGCCTATTGTTCCAGTCTGCGTGCATATGTACCACTTGTGGTACCCGATTCTCCACTGTTACTGAATTGCTTGTGGGCTTGTCTCTTGCGGCCTGCTTTTATTCGAGGCCTCACACTCTTAAATGTTGATTGCAATGACGTCAGCCCAAAACCACAGCCATGTCTTTCATGTGTCACTGTCACCATGTATTTCCGCCCAGTGTGTGAAAAACAACTCGCCTTCCCGTTCTGGGATACACTCACATGGACATGGACGCCATTGAACGGGTGGCTCGAACAGTGGGCTACTGTTACTGGGCCAGAACCGCCACCCAAATGGATGTGTTCTTTAACTTTTACACTCACTCATCTTATCAACAACACTTAGCAATCCACAACTTTGTGGAAAAGATATGTGTGTACAGTATGAGTGGGTGTGTTTGTGAATGGGTAAACATCCCTTTGTCCAAATAGCGTGTATGCAACCATTTACTTAAACCAGACCAACAGGACTTACCTGTGCACAGTCACGAATAATAAAAGCACAAACAAACATCAGGAGGGTGTTAACGGTTGGTAATTATTGGTGTCCGACCGCAGCAGGGTGTCTGGAGTTCTTATGAATGCCGACCTGTTGCACTCCTTGTGAGAAACAAGATCTCCAATAGCAAACCGCCGTCCCCAAAGTGTGTCATGTCCATTGCCTCACCCTTGAGTCAGTTCTACTGAAATGATATCACTTGGCTTGTGAGTTCTGCAGGCCAGAGGGTGTGTGTCAAGCTGCTTCATGCTTCAGAAACAAGAGATAGGCGTCTAGCCTATGGGCCCAGTCTGGATCTCACAGGAATGTGAACTGATGTGCGCCTCAAAAAGCAAACCATTAACTAAGGGTGTTGATGGTTGTTTTGACTAGGGGGGACAGGAGTGTAACAAACATGTGACTTAAAGGTGCACCAATATTTCTCGGGGATGATTTAAGTGGACCCTTGAGTCTCAAAAAATATTGAAATGACAAAAAAAAAAAAAAAAAAAAATATATATATATATATATATATATATATATATATATATATATATATATATATATATATATATATATATATATGGGAAGCGGGTTATTTGATGGTTTAGCCTACACGGTTTTCATCATTAATCTTTAAAAATTACTGTTTTGGCATATGAAGATATTGCTTTCTTGGAGAGCACAGAGACTTGTCTAAAATAAAACAAAAGAAAAAAGAAAAAGAAAAACAACAGCAAAAATAACTATAGTAAACCTAACCCTTAAATAAAAACAGGACAAACGAAAGAACACATCAAGGAAAGGTGTGGTGATTTTAATTTCATACATATGTTGTTGTTGTTGTTGTTGTTTTATTTACTCAAGAATCTGCGTTTTTCAACAAAAAAGTATGTCATCATGAGCCAAAGTAGCAATATAAAAATGTTTTGGAAAGAAAAGGAATTATGTTAAGACAGTAAAATGAAACATGTCAAAATAAAAGCTCGCCCATGGGTTCATGGGTTTCAGAGGGTAAAATGTTATATTATAAACTAAAGGGAAATAAATGACTTGGTTTCAATATGAATCAAAAATTACCCTTTGATCTTTTTTAGGATGTAATTTGTAAAGACAGCTGAGACTGGGTTCATGGTGTTTGTTTGTTTCAGCTTTTAGTTTGGTTGTTCTGCGTTGAGACCCAAGAGAAAAGGGGACAGAGGAGGTTGTGCACCTGTGACACTGCAAGTTATGACACAAGGAGATTTCAAGTTAAGGCTTTCTTTACAAATTTACACAGATTCATGATTTTGAGGTGAGGTCACTCTCTTTCTTTAACCGTACCATAACCCATACATTTCATATGCACACACTTAGATTCACACCCTCTCGTTGTAAAAAAAAAAGCCAATAATCATATAGTACTAACTGTGACCTTCATTCCTGTGGGAATGTGCTCTGAGTCTTTGACCTCATCTTCTTTTTTTCAACCCTCCTCTGAACGCACTCACACACAAATCTTCCTCTCCTCCTCCCTGTGGCACTCATCTGGTCTCACTTTAGGTTTTGAGGTCTGGGTTTTGGGGACACAATAGAGCATGTAGGGTAATGACAGCAGGAAGAGTTTTCTGCGGACTTCCCCTAATAATTTCAAAATGAATTCGAAGTCTGTAATAACCAAGCAATCATTTGATTCCCACATTTGTTACAGACCGGCGATGGGACAGACTGGGGCATAGTGAATACCCATTCTACCATGAAGATAACTTTTTGATACACACTCACTGTAGCTTAGTGCTGGCATGGCAGAGCATTTTCCACTCATTGCCAGGACATTGACAAACCAATAGGGAGAGGCAATGACTGTAGAGTGAATGACATTTGTAACGGTCTGGCGCAAAAGTAAAGAACTAAAGTGCAAAGTGCAAATGTGGTGAACAAAACCTCGTCTGGGCCAAATGTTGACATCAAGGAAATATTAATCATATATGCAGCGATTACTTTTGATATATGTTGATGTGACGAATGATAAGTCAGGGCTCAAGAAAGATTGCTGGCTCTGCCGTTGAATATTTTAGGGGGCTGCTATAAAATGTGCAAAACCTTTGTGTGTGATTGTGTGCGTGTACATGCATGTGTGTGTGTGTGTGTGTGTGTGTGTGTGTGTGTGTGTTTGCGTGCGTGCGTGAATGCGTTGCAACAAGAGGAGCTGAGGGGCATAAAGCTGTAGAGGTGGAATTCCCCTCAATCAAGTGAAGAAGAAGGATCCAGATGTAATCATGCAAACATGAACACATGTGCAAGCCACCATGCACATGCACACTTATGGAGGCCATGCGTGCACGTAAACATATGCACAAATACACACACATGTAAAATACTTTCAGTAAATCCAGTAATTACAGTTCATAGGAGTCAAATATTGCAGAAGTTCCACATGTTTTAATAACATTTTAGGATTAAAACATCCACACATGCATACAAATGCAAACTGAAGCCTGCTTCTGTGGATTGTGTCTCCCTGTAGGCAATTCCCCCTTCTCCATTTGTTGATCTTCAGTGGAAATGACACAAGCTTCTCCTCCTGTCTGCTTATGCCATTATCTATGAGAAAGACTGAGGTGCGGACACCTCTGTAACCATGTCCTAATGCTGGGAACGATGTAGATTGTGGGTCACTAATGGGGTTGTAATCACTGAGGAGAATAAAGAGCTCAGTATCCAGCTGAGGCACCCCACTATACATTCTCTGTACAGAAGTTAACAATCAGATCTACCAAAGGAGCAATTTTGACTATTAAGACCACCCATCTGGGACCTGAGGGGGGTTGCAGGGTTCACAGACGTTCTACAGGGGGCATATACATGAGCATATACATGTGTTTCACGTGCACACACACAAAACATACACACACACAGTGAGAAAAATACACACAAGCACGCTCACACTACCTCCCTCTCTTACCCACATGCACTCACACACATAGTATGATCTGGATCTCATATGGAGCACGCTGGGAACTCTAACCCAAGATGAGAGAGGATGAGCAGCCACAAATTGGAGGGAGCCGGGGTTCTGCGGGTGGGGGTGGGAGCGGGGGAAAGGGAGGAAAAGGGGGGGTTATCTCACTATGCCCAAGGAAAGAGCGAGGTAATTACTCTCTTTCCCTCAGTATGGTTCAGTTTATGCCGGGGCAAAGATGTTTTAGCGTGCAGTAGACATCTCTGCGTCGAGGGCCTCTGACATTTCAGGACACATGCTGACACAAATTCTGCGTTTTCCGCCGTCCATCACTGCTGCGACTGTCTTTGAATTGACCCCCTTTCTAAATCATTGAGTTGAAATCCTAAACCTTGCTGATATTTCCATACTCTGAAGCTTGGGGCGTTTGATAAATTCTTCCTGGACTCTGGTGCTTTCATCTGTGGCTTCATTTGATCATTCTTACTGGCTTGACTCTTTGCTGAAAAAAACACAGCCAGACCAGAACAGAATCCTGTATAGAATAATGCAAGTTTCAGATAAGACATACACAAGTATGTGCACACATGCAGACACACAAGAGCTCCAACATGATATGCAGCCTGAACATTTTTTTTGTTCTTTTTCTGGATTACTGTGCCCACCTCTAAGTCCTTTCAACCCCCCTATATTCTATGATGAAGGAGGAGGATGAAAGGAGACATGTGGGCAAACAATCAGTCAGTCTTATTCTCCTGTTTTAAACCTTCTCTCTTATCCCAGACTCAATCCAGCATCCACTAAAAAAAAAGTGCCCTTCTCCCTGATCTGCATGAGGCGCTGAACAATACCAGCGCCACACACCACAAGTGTGTACTTTTCTGTCCCTTTGAAGCTTTCAGACCAACAAGAGGACGCTGTCTCAGGGTCCAATCTCCAAGAGACAGATAAGACCGCAGATAGCAAGTGATGTCTGCAAATAATAAATATACGTTCAAACCCCTCTGTGTCATTCAAGCCGGTGAATCTCAGTGTGCCAGAAAAAACAGGAATGTGATCATTTGATAAAGTTGACAAAAAAGCAGGAAAAGCTGTTGAAGATAGATGGCTTCTTTGAAATTTGGCACATTGTTTATTTTCTCACCAGGGACCCTCATGTTTGGGATTTCACGGAGAACTTTTCAGCTTTGCTGTGCAGCTTTGCATTTTGCAAAACAATGCCTTGCATGTTGACATTGTTGAATTTTTTTGTGGAATGAGCAGAAATGTGGGAATCGTTTCTGCATCAACAGACAACTCCCTCGAGGCTTTTACTGTATTTTTGCTACCCTTAATTCTACATTTACAACATGCATGGTCGATCAAAATGTTCACCTCGTAGCTTCTGTTTATATAGTCAGTAAACTACACATCATTTCATCATCTGGTTCACTGATGGGCCAAATTTTTCTCATTATTTTGGTTTTCATAAGCCCCGTCTTTTCAAACACATGTTGTCCTGACAGAAGTAGAACAATGCCCAACCTGGAGTGCCTTGAGTTTCCAGAGCTCTTCTTTGATCTAGAGCGGAAATCACATTCCAGTATCATGTATAAAAACTCTGTTTATCCTTTCATTCATTACACAGAGCTAGACAGATGTCTGGCCAGGCTCGGGAAAACACATATGCATGCTCTCTGAAACATGTGGAGGGCAGTCCCACCATGTATGGCAATGATACCGTGTGTAACTGCCATACTGCAAATATTACTCGATAATAAAAGGACTTCAGTCAATTGCTGTTACAGTCACGCATTCAGAAGTTTTATTCTTTGCATGTGCACACGGTCACGGAGCGAATCTTATCACAGCTTCCGCACAGCCGCTAAATGATGGATGTTTTCCAAATATACCACCATCATGCGCTGGCTGTTTGGTCATCACTGCCGGACACAGAAATTGACCTTTTCCGTGTGGCTCAAAACAGAAGCAGGTGCATTGCCTGGAAACGTCCAACGTCCAACCAAGAGGCTGGTATCAGTTACAATTAAAACAAGATGTCCTGTCAATGAGTCAGTGGCAAAGACATATGTGTAGTTGAGCAGTTAGTCTGGGCCTTTGGGGTGGGGGGGTTGAAGTAGTAGTGGTTTAATGTAATTAAGGATCCCTCGGTTTACTGGCAGGATGAACGCCGGAGGTCAGTGGAAGAAAACAGCGGTTACAATCCCAGTCTGTCTTGTGATTCTATCGGAGGATTGCTTCCTCCTTCCTGTTTGCTTCCTCTCTGTTCTAATGCCCTGACCATGCAAGCTTTAAAGTGTTTCCTCAGTAAGGCTACGCTCATTACAGTCCTGTGTTTTGGACAATCTCACAATTTCTTTTTCATCTGTTTTTTATGCAACTGTTTTATCTGTCTCTCTTTTCCTCTGTCTGTCTTCTGTCCGTCTGTCCCTCTCCATCCTCTCACGCCTCCCTCTTCCGGATCTGACCACTGAGGGCTGTTTAGTCTGCGTGCTGATTGTGTTTAGTGACAGACAATGCAAAGATATCTGAAGCATTATAACGAACATATCAACTCTTAACTCCAATTCCAACTCCTGCAACTCTTCCAAGAGGCTTGAGGTAAGGTCAGCAGCTGTCTGTCATTTGACAGACAGGAGGATTCAGTGGATTTAGATCAACAGACCTCGCTTGCAACATCCAAAAGTTCACATCCCAGGAGCCTGTGAGTGGGCTTTTATTTTGAAAGGTTTTATTTCAGTATCTGAACAAAAATTACTTTATTTTTTCTTTCTATTTATTATTAATTTGTTCCTGTAATATATGTATTTTTTTAATTTATTTTTTTAAATATGTAGCTGTACTAATAGTTTTCTCATATATGATTTTTGTCTCTAATTTTTCTTTACCAGTTTTCCAGCAATATTTTACTAATTTTCTTTTCTTTTCTTAATATAATTTTTTGTGCTATTTTCCTAGTGATTTTCTTGTAATTTTTACTTTCTTTATTTCTTTACTAAATTATTCTTCATTTTTGGTCAATTTCATGGTTTTTACAATAACCTCTTTTCCCATGCTTTTGAAAGAAAACAAGTTAATTTGCACAATTTATAAAGGATTAACTTGACTATTTACAACAAGTCAATTCATAAGGAAGTACAGAGGACATGATAATATTATGTTTCTGATCACTCAACAGTTGTAATAATTTCTAGACACAGACAAAATCATCATTAGATCAAAGGCTAGGACAAAGGACAAAGCACTAGGTGCTGTATTAACACCTTTTTTTAACCACAGGACTTTATAAAAACCTCTCTTACAACTTATCACAAAAGCGATATGTTTGCATTCCCTTTCCTAATCCTAGGCCTGACGATGAACCTTTGAACCCTCCCTCCGATCTTCTAGCTCCACACCTGTCCCTCTTAAAGATTTAAGTGCCGCTAGATTACTTGAATGTGCCCCCAGATCCCTGCTTTGTTTGGGATTCCAGCACTGCTGGCACTGGAGGTGGTTTGGTTTAGACACATCTGATGCTCAGCACTATGTGGCAGAGACACACTAGTCAAAGTTATTCTCTGTACTCTGAATAAGTGGCTCACAGCATGTCATGCCATGAAAATTATGTTTTGTTTTGTTAGGTTTTGTTCTTGTGTCTTGTCTCGTGACTTCCTGTTTTATTTTGATATCCCACTCTCCTCTTGTGTCAGGTCACTTGCCCTTCCCCTTGTGTGTTTCCCTCTAGTCTGATTGTCTGCCACGCCCTGATTGTTTCCACCTGTTCCCCATTACCTTGTGTGTGTGTATATATAGTCCGTGTTTCCCTTTGTCCTGTGCGAGTTCGTCCTGCTTCGTCTTGTTTCGTCCTGCTTTGTCACGTCACGTCCATGATCTTTATCAAGTCAAGTCACGTCAAGTCAGGTTTTGTATTTTCTTTGATACTTTGCTTTGCCATAGTTAAGTTTCATGTTCTTTTGATACTTTTGTCTTAGTATATTTTTGTTGTAACTTTGTTATCGTGAAGTTTCAGTTGTCACTTTGTCAGTGAATTTAAGTTGTTACTTTTGTTATTAAATTACTTTAATTGAACTTTTGTTGAGTCGTGCATTTGGGTTCATTCCTCGTCAGTACTAGTTTTTGACAGAACGAACTCGCCAGCCAGAACCCAGCCGACTCAGAAAAAGCTGACAAAATGAACGAGAGGGAAATGACACCAGCTGAAGTCATTATATTTTGTCAGCGGCTGTGGACTGATATGTCCTCCCGACCTGCACCCCAGTCTCATGTGCCACAGCAGCTCCCTGTTGCCTGTCCTGCTGCTCCGTTCCAGAGCCCATTTCAGGGAACCCGACTGGCCTTTGGGGGCCCTCGTAGCCACCAGCTGGCCAGGCGCCGGCTTGCGGGTCTACAGCGTGCTAGTCGCAGCCCAGCCATCAGCCTCGGCACCCTGGCAAGCTTAGCCCGGAGCCCAAGCAGCCCAGTGTGTCAAGCCACGAGCCCCAGCAACCAAGTGAGTCAAGCCACGAGCCCCAGCAACCAAGTGAGTCAAGCCACGAGCCCCAGCAACCAAGTGAGGCAAGCCACGAGCCCCAGCAACCAAGTGAGTCAAGCCACGAGCCCAAGCAGCCAAGCTACCAGCCATAGCAGCCTAGCTAGCCTAGCTACCAGCCCAAGCAGCCAAGCTACCAGCCATAGCAGCCCTAGCAGCCTAGCTAGCCCAGCTACCAGCCATAGCAGCCCTAGCAGCCTAGCTAGCCCAGCTACCAGCCATAGCAGCCCTAGCAGCCTAGCTAGCCCAGCTACCAGCCATAGCAGCCCTAGCAACCTAGCTAGCCCAGCTACCAGCCATAGCAGCCCTAGCAACCTAGCTAGCCCAGCTACTACTCATAGCAGTCCAAGCAGCCTAGCTAGCCCAGCTACCAGTCCCAGCAGCCTAGCTATTAGTCCAAGCAGCCAAGCTACCAGCCATAGCAGCCCTAGCGGCCTAGCAGGCCCAGCTACTAGCCTCTGTGGACTGGCAAGCCCAGCTACTAGCCTTAGCAGCCGAGCAGTACCAGTCCCAGTTCCCATGGCCAGACAGGCTGTCCCGGTTCATGTCACAGTACCTCGAACCCAAGTGGCTGCCCCTGTCCCAGTTCCCAGAACCAGATTGGCTGCCCCAGTCCCAGTTCCCAGGGTCAGACAGGTTGCTCCGGTCCATGTCACTGTCACAGTACCTCGAACCCAAGTGGCTGCCCCGGTCCCAGTTCCCAGGTCCAGACTGGCTGCCCCAGTCCTGGTCACAGTCCCCCGTGCTGGATCACCTTCCCCGGCACCAGTCCCAGTTCCCCGAACCAGACCGGCTTCCCCGGCACCAGTCCCAGTTCCCCGAACCGGACCGGCTGTCCCAGTCCATGTCACAGTCACAGAACCTCAAGCCGCACCAGTCCCAGTTTCCCGAACTGGACCCATTGCTCCAGTCCATGTCACAGTTTGCCAAGCCCGACCGGCTGTTCCGGACCCGGTCTTGGTTCCTGCCCCAGTACCCCGAACCGGACTGGCTGCACCTGTCCCAGTGCCCCGAGCCAGACTGGGTGTTCCAGCCACTGCCCTTGTCCCAGTTCCCCGTACCAGACTGGCTGCCCAGGTTCCTGTCACAGTTCCCCAAGCCGGACCCACTGCCCCAGTCCATGTCACAGTCACAGTACCTCGAGCCCGACTGGCTGTCCCGGCCCCAGTCCCTGTCCAAGTTCCTGGAGTGGACGTTGCCGCTGCCCGGCGGCCTGGAGTGGACGTTGCCGCTGCCCGGCGGCCTGGAGTGGACGTTGCCGCTGCCCGGCGGCCTGGAGTGGACGTTGCCGTTGCCGCTGCCCGGCGGCCTGGAGTGGACGTTGCCGTTGCCGCTGCCCGGCGGCCTGGAGTGGACGTTGCCGTTGCCGCTGCCCGGCGGCCTGGAGTGGACGTTGCCGTTGCCGCTGCCCGGCGGTCCCGAGTCCACATTGCCGTTGCCGCTGCCCGGCGGTCCCGAGTCCACGTCGCCGCTGCCCGGCGGTCCCGAGTCCACGCCGCCGCTGCCCAGCGGCCCCGAGTCCACGTTTCTGCCGCCGCTGCCCGGCGGCCCCGAGTCCACGTTTCTGCCGCCGCTGCCCGGCGGCCCCGAGTCCACGTCGCCGCTGTCCGGCGGCCCCGAGTCCACGTCGCCGCTGTCCGGCGGCCCCGAGTCCACGTCGCCGCTGTCCGGCGGTCCCGAGTCCACGTCGCCGCTGTCCGGCGGTCCCGAGTCCACGTCGCCGCTGTCCTGCGGTCCAGAGTCCACGTCGCCGCTGTCCGGCGGTCCAGAGTTCACCCTGCTGCTTCCGCTGCCTGGCGGCCCCAAGTCTGCTCTGCAGGAAGTTATGGTCGCTCTGCAGTGTGGTCCCACCCACACTGCAGCCATCCAGGGTGGGTCCGCCTTGACCGCCAGCACTCTGGCCGTCCGCCAGAGTGTCATCCCCTCCATGGTTCCCTGCGCCCTGGCCGTCCGCCAGAGCGCCGCCTCGTCCATGGTTCCCTGCGCCCTGGCCGTCCACCAGAGCGCCGCCTCGTCCATGGTTCCCTGCGCCCGGGCCGTCCGCCAGAGCGCCGCCTCGTCCATGGTTCCCTGCGCCCTGGCCGTCCGCCAGAGCGCCGCCTCGTCCATGGTTCCCTGCGCCCTGGCCGTCCGCCAGAGCGCCGCCTCGTCCATGGTTCCCTGCGCCCTGGCCGTCCGCCAGAGCGCCGCCTCGTCCATGGTTCCCTGCGCCCTGGCCGTCCGCCAGAGCGCCGCCTCGTCCATGGTTCCCTGCGCCCTGGCCGTCCGCCAGAGCGCCGCCTCGTCCATAGACTTCTGCCCTGGAGATTTTTGTTTTGTTTTGGCCTCCTCCTCCCCCCGTCTCACGACGGCCATCCATCCATGTGCCCTTAAGACTGTTTGGGACGTCAGGAGCCGTCCCTAGAGGGGGGGGTACTGTCATGCCATGAAAATTATGTTTTGTTTTGTTAGGTTTTGTTCTTGTGTCTTGTCTCGTGACTTCCTGTTTTATTTTGATATCCCACTCTCCTCTTGTGTCAGGTCACTTGCCCTTCCCCTTGTGTGTTTCCCTCTAGTCTGATTGTCTGCCACGCCCTGATTGTTTCCACCTGTTCCCCATTACCTTGTGTGTGTGTATATATAGTCCGTGTTTCCCTTTGTCCTGTGCGAGTTCGTCCTGCTTCGTCTTGTTTCGTCCTGCTTTGTCACGTCACGTCCATGATCTTTATCAAGTCAAGTCACGTCAAGTCAGGTTTTGTATTTTCTTTGATACTTTGCTTTGCCATAGTTAAGTTTCATGTTCTTTTGATACTTTTGTCTTAGTATATTTTTGTTGTAACTTTGTTATCGTGAAGTTTCAGTTGTCACTTTGTCAGTGAATTTAAGTTGTTACTTTTGTTATTAAATTACTTTAATTGAACTTTTGTTGAGTCGTGCATTTGGGTTCATTCCTCGTCAGTACTAGTTTTTGACACAGCATTGGGGTTGCAGGAGGATTTATACATAAATATACAGTATATCATGCACAATTTGCTCTGTTTCATTCTTTGTCATAAAACATTTTTGTCTTATGAAATAATGACTACTTAGGGCTGGCAATAGGTTTCATTCAACTGTTAATCAAGTGAATGTGATTGAAAGGAGGTAATAAAAATTATAAGAAAGTAACAAAGTTCCCTCTCTCACATGGTGTCACCACCAACCCACAGTCACTAGTAGGCAATGCTGTGTATTTGTTGGCCAGAAGCCAAAATGACTGATAACTAGGCTACCACTTCATATGTATGAAGGGACAAAAGGATATTCTGTTTTATTCACTCTGTTTAGGCTATTCATTATTAGTCTATATAGATTAATAAGTGAAATCATGCTTTTCTTGAGAAGTGTTGATTCTCTCAAATTCTTGGCAGTTTTCCTGCACAAAGAACAACTGTACACAGAAATACATCAAGTGAGTAACAACTTTAGTCATTTTAAACTGTAGGTTTTGTGTGGAGGATAGCACCATCTATTGTTGAAACTGTGCTATTACACTTTTGTAAAAGAAAATGAGATTTGTACAGGAAATGTTAGGGTGCATACTGTCCCCCAGTCCAAGCCAGCTGAAACAATGAGCTGAGGAACCATTAAGAAAACACAAGAAATATTGTCTCAACATTTCCTCCTCCTCCACTAACTTCAAATTCAAGTTCACTTCTTAATCTTACAGGCATCCTAAAGAGGTTGATGTGGCACAGAAAAGGCCTGAATAAAAAGTCACAGAAACATTTTTTTTTAAAATAGTGACAAGAACAACATTATGAATTGGTAATAGGTTACTGTGCTATAAGTACAACCTTTCTGTCCTGACTGTTGAACCTGTTTTGACCATCGGCCCATCATGTCACTCCCACAGTCCTCCTTTTCCACAGGTATGATACTTTTCCACAGGTATGATACTATGATACTATGATACTGATACTTGTATTCCCCTGTCTGTTGGAGGTTCTTGTGATTAATACTTATTTTTGTGTTTATTACTTGCAAGTGAGATAGATCAGATTGGTGTGTCCTTTTCGGACATTTGGTGGAAGATGAAACAGTTTATCTGTAACCTAAAAGTTTGCTGTAAGTGCCATGATGTATCTTAAGAAGTGGCTTAACTTATAAAGTGTGGGAGGTTTGCCTTCAACCAGGTTTTATTTTCACAGCAGCCATTTGACATTATTTTAAGTTCGGTTTTATTTCAGTGTAGCACAGCCTCCCCAGCATGCACCATGCCAGGATGCAGGCTCTAAACGTAAATGGAATTAAATCTTAATTAATTTCATCATTAAAATCCATGTTTACCTGCTATTCATGTCAGAATGGCTGCTGTGAAAAAAAGCACTTTACAACATGCATGATGGCATTCACACACCTGTGCTGTGAATTTGACTTAACAGTTGAGATTTACACATGTCCAAATCAAAATCTATGTGAGTGGAAAAGCTGTAAACTAATTAGTTTCTAGAAAATTGATCAACATACAAACATGACACAAACATACATACTAAATTTTGTAAAGCTACCTTCCTTCATCTTATTTTTTTAGCACGAGATGGGAAATGAGATCCAATTCAATCCTGCAAGCAATGTTGGTGATGCAAAAGACAAGAAAGGCAGCACAACCTCACATTTTTGGTTCACAGTTTTTCTGACACTAGAACCCAGAAGTTAAAAAGCTCATGTTCAGTGTCTGCTATTAAATGTGTTATCCAATGAACATAGTGCCACCAGTGCCACAAGTGTAAGAACTAATGACACCTGGTTCTTGTTTGTGTGAGTATATATTAGCAATCAGTGTGATCATTGCATAACAACACTGTTGAGAGCTCTTTGCTCTTGCTGTCCAGTGAAGCCATCAGCCTTCAGCGCCCTGGAGGTCCCGGGCTGGGCTTTGTCCCAGAACGCTTCATCCACTGTCCCCACCTTCAGCAGTACAGAGACTTTCCATTTACTCTGCATGTTACGTAGCAGCAACTCCCCTAACAGCCCCCCTTACTGCCCATCAACATTATCTGTGGAGAGGGTAAAGGCCAAAAAGCAAAGTTAAACAAGAGTTAAGGCTATCAGCACAGCAACATACTGCATGTGCGTGAAAGAAAAGTCTGATCACTGAACTTTCCACTGAAGGCCCCACCTTTAGGGATGAACTTCAGTGAGCTGCTGAATATTCAGAAGCGTGACAGCCCCTCTCTTGGTCCATCGTACAGGAACTCATGGCCCAATCCATTGCCACACCTCCCACAGCAAACCTACATAGAACAGCACAGTAAAAACGCCTCTGTATTGATGAATGATTACTTCAACGTGGGCACTAATTTGTAATTTGGGAAACCTGTGCTCATTATATTCTCACAAAGAATGAACTACACTGTTGTGCAGAGGTAACGCACCTTAATGGGTCCCCATGCTTCAGGGTATTTAGACACGCTGTCCTTGTGGATGGTCTGTGAGAAGGCTGGCCAAGGAGAGGAGTGCTCAAACTTTGATGTGCTGGAAAACAGCTCGTGCCCACACTCTGAACACACATATATACCTAACAGAGGAAAAGAGATTATCTGTCAGGGCAACCAAAAACCATACAGCTCTATTTTTACTACCACAGAACTTTTTCATTCACACACTTTGGAAAGTAGTTAAGCAACCGGCGGGGAAATGTTTGTTTTTTTTGTCTTGGATGTTCATATACATGCAGCTTCACTCTTCAGTCTTTTGGCACTCACCAGGTTGAAAGTGGTTTTTATATTCTTCTCCACCAGAGAAAGAGCAATAGGACATTTCATCCATGTCAAATAAATAAATCTGTAAAGTCAAAAGTGATTACTTTGACATTTGAATGTTGTTTACAGAGAGGCACCCAGCTGAAGCTAGAAAAAACTTGCAGCACTGGGTCAAATGACACCAGCTCTGTCCTCCTTGCATAACGCATGGCCTCATTTCTGACACATGGAGGCAGTACTTATATCACTGAGCAGTGCTGTGGACTGAAAAGCTTGACAATTCATTCAGTTAAGGATTTGTAATTATTCAAAACAAGACAAACAATATGTCTAAAAACCATATGCTTCAACCACTAATGAGGAAAGAAGCAGTGTGTTATTCATGTAAAATTATATTATTTTATCTTTTATCTTTTTTCCACATGATATTGTAATAATCCAAAGACTGCTTGGTGACAATGTTGTCAAAATAGATGGAAAAAAATAAATAATTACTTATGTTTGATTTCTTGCATTAAACAATCATACCAGTGCAAGTGTGTGTCACAATCACTGAAATAACTTTAAATTTCAATGCTGCTTCAACAGTTTGTCAGTTACAGTGGAGCTGTAGATTGGCACATCTTATATTATCACAACAAGGCTTTAATTTTGGCAGCATAGTGACACCTACTGACAGGTGCTCATAATTTTTTTTTTTTTGTAAATCAGTTTACATGCCAGGTTGGAGTCACAGCAGAGTGAATAAGAACATCTTTCACTCTGGTGAGAAACCATATAATTGTCATATTTGTGACAGTAATATGTTGTCACAGTCAAAATCTAACTGTTCAGTCAAACTGAGAGACCTTCAGTACCTAAGAGAAGTCACACAGGGGAGAAACCATATCAGTGTGTTTTACACAGCAAGCCATTCAAACAGAGGAACTACAATTCTGTCACATGTGTGGTAAATATTTTAGCCGTGTAAATAGATGACAAGACATAAGATAATATGCAAGCTAGATGCCATATTCTCATTTTTCTGACATGCAATACAAAAATGCTGCAAATCTGTGGAGCACTTAGAAATTCTCAGTAGGAAAACCATTTCATGACAACATTATAGTCAAATTGACCAGATAGACCATTTCCTCTTGGTTATGCAATATCATAAAACTCCTGTTGTGGTATTGCTTTAGTTGAATTTTTGCCTAAACTAGGATATAATAATAAATTAGCTAAGAGATAATAACAAATTGTGACCAGTGCATGGTTGGTACTTCAACAAATCTTAATCTATTAAAATCTTAGTATTTATTTGAGATGGAAAACCCCATACACATTTTGAAATTACATTAATAAGTTAATGCTGTAACAGAAGTTATGTTTACACAGCAGTTGATTTTCTTCTCAGATGATATTTTTGCCTTGATTAGTCACATTCATCTTTGTGTGTGACCAGCATCTGACATCAGTGTGCACAGATTGGTACCATGACCTCCAATTTGCAAGCATGCTGCTGAACAACACAAATTTAATTGCAGCATCTTCATGTGTATCAAATAAATTTGTAACCTGTTGTTGTTGCTGCTATCCTCCATATTTGGTTTTGTCCACCCCTGCTGACAATCAGTAAATGACGCTCTGACAGATGTGAGCGTGCTCAGTGGGAGAAAAAAACGGATGAATTCAGATCTGAGCGCTCACACAGCCATTGCATCAGCAAGAATCACATGCGCATCTAATCGAGGAGCACATATAAAAGTCCAACTGAAAAGCCATGTTGCCTTGGTGACCCATTGTAGCACGCCACACTGAAAGTGGTCCAACCTCTTTGTTGGAAAAAAATGACATTATATACATATCAAATCAATATCTGAAAAGGGAAGAGTTTTGTTCACAGGGAGTCATCTGGATAAAGCTGGAATGAGGGGCATCTGGATCAGGTGACAGCGTCTCTGTCCTGCTTGTGCAATACCTGATCACATTTTTAGACACAGCAGCATCACTTCCATTACTGAGCCAGACAGAGACCGTAAAGCATGACAGGTGTTTCAGCAAGGAATGGTATGCATTTCAAAACAAAATTGTAGGATGAACAAAATATTTGATAAAACTTCCAGCCATTAATTAAAAAAACAAAAAAAACAAAAAAAACAAACATATAAAACAATGCATTTTCTTAATGTAAGATACTTTTATTGGAGTTTTTCATATCAGGGAAACAATGTGAATAATTTACATAAAGCTTGATGACAATGTCCATAAAAATAGCAATCTTGTGATTTTTTAAAAAAGTACAGATATTTCATCCTATTTCATTTTGCTACATCTGCCAAAATAAATGATGTATTGTCTTTGAATATCATGAGTAGTCTGTGCCATCTCCACGAGACACAACAAAAAAAAAAGCAAAAGGACAAAATAACGATTGCATATTCAATGAGGCTAATTTGGTTACTGATTGTGCGCATCTGTCAGCTATCATTGTGTTCATTGCATATCAAAGCTGTTCAGTCCTTGCTTCTTGCTGTCCAGCGAGGCCACTGTCCATCAGTGTCCTGGAGGTCCCAGGTTGGGCTTTGTCCCAGAACGCTTCATTCACTGTCCACACCTTCAGCAGCACAGAAGACTTTCCACAGCTCTTGTACCACTTCCCTCTGGCAGCTCACCTTACTGTCCATCAACCTTGTCTGTGCAGATTGGAGAGACAGGAAGATGGAGGATTGAATGATGCTTACATATCATGTTAGTTCACTGTTGGCGGTTTTGGACAGCTTACAGTCAACACATTAAAACTGGACACTAAACAATTGCTGAAATGCATCCAGTCACACTCCATTTCAGTCTTTGAACTGACACAGACGAGCACGACAAATCATACCCAACTGTACTGCAGCTTTAAAATGGAAGAATATGGGACCTTTAAGGGAGAAAATCTTTTATGTATGGTCTGCAGATACCCAAATTTGTAAACTCAAAGTCAGAATTTGCAATGAAAAGGTCATTTCAATGCATTCCAGCATAAACTCCAAAGTAATGGGACTGGAAAATGTGTTGCAACCCACTCATATTTATATAATCTTGCCTGTTGTACCTTTAGGGACGAACTTCAGTGAGCTGCTGAATATTCAGAAGCGAGACACTCCTTTGGCCGGTCCATCGTTCACAAACTCATGACCCAATCCATTTCCACACTTCCCACACCGCACCTGGAACACATCACATGACCAAATCAGCATTCCCAAAAAACTTCCAGGAGTCCTTCAAGGACTTTGAGTTTGTGACACCTATTTAGTTAACTTGTGATGTGAGATGTGAACCCCCACACTCCATACTGTATACAAGAATGTATGCTGTATACTGGCCTCTACAAATTAAGATATACATGTGTTGTGCTTTCTCTTGAGGATTCATGTGGCCTTTTTACACCCCCAACCTTATAAGCCCCAGGTCTCTCCTGATGTTTGGACACACTGTCCTCATGGATGGTTTCTGTGAAGGCGGGCCAGGGAGACGAGTGCTCATACTTTGACCTGCTGGAGAACAGCTGATGATCACATTTGGCACACACATAAAGCCCTGGGGAGGAGAGGACTGGAGATGATGACTCATAGACATGACCAGAGGACTATCTTTAGTCTTTATATATATAGATAGATAGATAGATTTGTAATACCTGACAGTCAGTGGTAGTATCAGTGATTTCATACTATCATTGCATATTGTTTGCTCAAAATATAAGATAATACTTTGTTATCCACTACTGTGAAATTTTGCACACACAGATACAACAATACAGAGTAAACAAACAGCAAAAAACAAAACCAGTACAACTCCCCAAGTGAACAAGACAACAGAGTTGAGCTTCAAGTACTGACCACTAAGATAAAAGTGGTCAAGAATATACAAGTCATCGAAATATACATACAATAATGTATTAATTTATTTATTCATTCATTCATTCCCAAGGTGCATGAACAACTCTTTCCACAGGCTGATGTCAAGAGTGGTGGCCAAGAAAACAGTGTGGCTGAGGACTGAAGAATGAATTGCAACATTATCTAATCTACAATATGGCCAAGTGCAATATCCAAATCGCAGGAGCTAAATGGGTGACAGGAAAACTGTGGTGCTCCACAGATGCTCTGGCCTACAAACTGTATTCGCGAGACGTATATATCATTCCCATTCATTGTAAACGGAGCATCTTCGAACAACGTACTACGCGGTGACGTCACAGACGTGGCTCTCTTGTTTTGGGATTTCGCAGAGTTCAGGAACTTTTAATCCAAAACTGAATTACTGCCACGGAATGAATGACCTTACGATTTGATAAATCATTTACTAGTTAATTGCTCTCATAGTGTAACATTAACTTTCATAACAGACAAGCTGGTTGTGTAACAGTTGTGTAATCAGAACGTGGGTTACCCAAGTCTACCAAGTTTACAATATGTTAGCTACTTTGAGTATTGCCGTGCCCCTACCTTTACGTGTTTAATATACTGCGGCCGTGTTTAACGTCAGTCACATCAGGCTTTATGTGGAGAATAAGCACAGGAGCTAAGGCTCTATTCCACCGTAAAATTATCTGCACTTATCGAGGCAAACGCCGGTTACTCTTGCACGGCTCGCTAACGCACTGGCTAGTGCGACTTAGCCGCTTTAGCTAAACTATTCTCACTAATAATGTTATATATCATAGTCAAACCTGGTTTGAAGTGGTCTTTAAAGACCTCTCCTCCGAAGAAGGAGCAAAACGACATCGTTCTGCTTTCAGTGCAGTTTAGGTTAATCCGTTTCGTGTGACTGGTTGAGTGCGCCTGCTTCGCACTCGCTAAAAGTTAGCTAACCTGCTGAGCGACCAGCGAAGATGGGGAGGACGCGACAGAGGTGTTACTCTGTCCCGGTTTGCAGAGACCGGCAGAGCTGACCGCCTCTGTGGCTGGGCCCTTATGAATCGTCTTTGAAATAAAAGACAGAAATTACTTTTGCGTTTTATTTTTGTTTTTATTTTTTAAGGCAAAGAACGGACGCGCGTGCACACAATTTTTGTATAGAAATTAGGTTATTGTAGCAGAGGCAAGTGAAGGTGAGGCCTTAGTATACACTACACTTTAATGTGAGATTCAATCTTATGAGATATATTTTTTAAATTAAACATTAAAAGCCTCACGACATAAACAATGGTCACACAACAAAATGTATTAAGCTTACATGCATTTTGTGTGTATGATTCAGGACTTAATTCAGAGGAAAACAATTGAGGTGGAGGCAGTTTTTCAATTTAAGCTCAGCTACTCTGTAGAAAAATCCAAATAATGCATCTCAAACTACAGATATAGGTGTAACATTTTTTAATTTAATGTTCAAGAAATTACAGTTTCTATGCACTGATTCAAGCTTTATATCTCATTAAAGTGACTGCGTCATTCCTACTATTCAGTGCCATCAAAAAAATTTCTATAAAAAAAAAATTCCATGATTTTATTGTTCCATCCAAAGGAGGGTTTGTGAAACAATAAGAAAAATATATTGGTCCACCTCAGGGTATTCTGATCTAATAATTTTGACCACATCCTTCATGTGACATAAGCTGAAAGTCTACCCTTTTACAGCACATTCTCATCTCTATTAGGCTAGTAAGTGTTTTGAATACACAATTACTGTAATATTTGCATTTTGTAGGAGCTAAAATGTCCCCTACATTACCCTTCAATTATATCTTAATAAAGTAGAATGTAGAAAGAAAAAAAAAAAACATTTGTTCATTCATACATTCTATTTTCAGCACAATGTAATTTCACTGGATTCAACATTGTATTATTAGAATATTCTTTCAGAATAAAAAGGAATTGCAGTGGAATTTGGTCCCATTTTAACTGAGTTCATTTTGCCAGTTCATACCCTGCAAGTAACCACAAATACATACTAAGCCTAATGTTTGTTGATTTTATTTAATTTTCAAAAAATACACAAGTAACGGTGGACAAAAGAGAAACCAGGTGTGCAGGACATGCCTGTCTTTAATGAACACATTTCATTAAAGACAGGCAATTCATTAAACATTCACATGAACATTAATAATGTAAACATTATTCCCCTCAACAGCCATTAACCATTACCATTAACTATGCACTTTACTCTCAAAATCATATTCTACCTCCAGGATGAGTTCTGGGTAGAGTGCACCATCATGGTTCACCATGCAACACTACACAGTGTTTTCCTTTGACCTTATGATGCTGGGCTTGGCTCTTCTATCCGATTCAACTTCTTCAGCCCAAAGCAGGCACAATCCAGTACACCCATGTGTGCCTGGCAAAGGTAAGTTACATCCCGGTATTTACCTGGGGAGAAACTGATGACTTTGTGGATTTTCATTGATCCTTTGACAGGCACAAGTAGGAGTGTATCCAACATTTCCTGCACTCTCAACATCTCCTTCTCCCACAACAAAAAGTTCTACTGAAGTGCCCAAGTTCCTCAGCTGGTTGAAAAAGGCCTCTGCATTTGGAATAACTCCTCCTCCAGTTTTGTCAGCTGTTCGTTGAAGGGCACCCAAACACAATGTGGGGCCCCCCTTTCCATGGCTGGCCTCAAAGCAGCTAATGTTTCTTGAAAGACTCTTTTGCCCTTCAATTTGTAGAGAGTAACTGGGCCACATGTAAGACAGGTACGTGTGTGCCCAGATAGCTGGGGGATTGTGCCAGCTGGAGGGTGACAGTTCAGCTGAAGTGTACACCACTTCAGTATGTAGAGCTGCTTGAACCTCCGAAATTGACCAATTGAGTTTCTTGACAACACATGCTAAGGACAGGTTTATAATTTTTAACAGAACTAAAAATGCCATATATCTATTAGCGTGTGTAAAAAGAAATATAAACAAAATGCAATTTTTTAAATTAGTTTCTGTGGTACAGAAAGCCGAGGTAGAATTTGTACATCAAGAGTATAAACCACTTGAAATGACCCGCTTTAGTGTCAAACCTAGAATATGAACATTGCTGCTGAGTGGGCTTTCAACCAAAATAAATATTAATTACACACAGTGACAAACTATTCACAGAAGATAAAAGTAGGCGTGTGTGGAGGCACAAGTTATTTCAGAGCTCAAAATGACATTTTGAGGTTCTATTCTCCTAAAATAGCTTGAAAAATGGCCTCAGGAAATAAAAAGTTAGTCCCCTGCCTTGCCCTTGTTAAACTTTCTCCTTCTCTCTTTCACCTCTCCTCCCTTTGCTGCAGGGAGGAAAGAGTGCAGAAGTTCACAGGGAAGACAGACCCCATAGAGGTGCTGAGATTCCTGCAGTGAGAAAAGGAAATATTAAAGAAGCCCAAGAAGCGAGTTCCTCCCTATGCCATGTTGGCTCTGGGCAGCTGGGCATTCTTTTGGACGGTTCTGTGGTCACGGTCTACAGAAGAAACATTAATAATGTCAGGTTTTGAAAATGCACCCTCTCAGCTGTACTTGAGTTTTGGCTACAACACAATGTTCCTCTTCCTTCACCACTTCATAACGAGTCCATTAGTCATCTTCTCCACAGTGTGGTACTGGGTGTGCAGCAGCTCTCTGGCTCTCTCCTCCCCCACACTGCTGAGCCAGGACTGGTAGAGCTCGGCCACACGCGTCTCCTCCTCTGGCGCTACAGTCTGCTCTGCCTTGTAGAGCTGCTCAACCTTCTGCAGCAGTTCCTTGTGGTTCTGACCAGGTAAGGGCTTCAACTGTCCGCCTCCGTTCAGACAGCCTGAAGTGGTGACAGAAGGTGGGGGAAACACTCTGTAAACACTCGGTTGATTTTCAAATTTAAATTTTTGGTTGAAACACCTAACTTATGATTCTTACAGTTCTGCTTCTGCAGCCAACAAAGTTGTCACCATTCATAAACCACAGAACTGATCATTTCCTGTGTAAAGAAAACTTTTCCTGGGGAGAGACCGTTTCACTAAGCCCAATGTCAAGTCATCAAAATGCAACGCTGCTGCTGCTTTTAGGTAGAAGTAATGTGGATGATTTAAGAAAGTTACATTTGTCTTGTATGAATGGATTCCAAGGCTGGATAAAAAGGTAGGAATAATGGTAAGAGTTCTAAAATATGACTGCTTGCTTTTGGAAAAAAGATCAGAAGAAAAATGAAGTATAAACATTTTGTGCATGCAAAATCACTGTTATGGTCCTTTCAAATTCCCCCAGCAGAGGTTAAGCATCATATATTCAAATTTTCCCACATATAAAGACAACCATTTGCATGTTTCTCCTCACCTGAGGGACAGGCCATGACTTCTACAAAGTGGTAAGGTGATTTGCCCCTCTTGAGCTTCTGCACGAGGTTCTGGATGTTGCGGAAGCCGTAGGTGAAAGCAAAGCGCAGCAGGACAACTCCATCTTTCTCTAGCATCACCTCCTGGAAGTCATTGTTCCTGTGGAGGGTGGAGGTAAGGTGAGAAAACAGAGGGCCTTCAGTAGAACAGCTCTCAAGTTTGTTTATAAAGCCTCTAAAGCAGCACCAGTGATTCTAGGATCCCTGGTCACATGACCTAACAGCCACGGCCAAGTCTCTCTGACCTGAAGGCTTCAAGAAGGAAAGCTGTTCTAATATCATTTAACCTTTTAAGATACACTTCATGAGCACTGGACCTGTTCTCCACTTGTTCTGAATTCAAGCTTGACTGAGATCTAGGAAGCACATAACTCTGTGCCACAAATCACCACAGAGCATTCTGAAGCAGCACAAGTTTTATTTTTTTAGTCAAATCAGGATTTAATTTCCTCTTTGTGAGCCGTGCAGCTGAACCAGACTCACCTGAGGGTCTTGTAGGTGAGGTTCTTCACCTCTTCTCCAAACAGCTGCTTGGCAGCGGAGGTGAAGACATGGTGGAGGTAGCCGCCTGAGCCGCTGCCAGAGTGGCTCAGGAAGTCGTTACCACACACACTGCTGAACCTGCATGGAGAATGACACATCAGCATTTCTGCTGGGATTTTATGATGTGGTAGAGCTTGGACACTTTTAAGTCAAGGGTCCTATTGTGTCCATGTTGGTTAAATCCCTAGATTTCATATTTCCTCTTGAAACAGTTATTTTCTTGCTTTGATGTCATATCATTGCTGAGTAAATGCAGAGGAAACATGCACACACATAAATGTTAAGGGCTATCTGATCAGTTTTTTTGCATCTCTACTAATACCTCATGACAAGGCTGTTCATCTTTTTTCAGACTAACACAAATTGGTTTTTGATACATTTTCCTGTTTTATTAGAGATTCATGAAAAAATGGACAACACTTACATTGGATCTAAAGGTGCAGGCTCCACATCACTAAGGGACACATTTTCCTCCTCCAGCATTTTCTGAACCTCGGCTGTAATGACAGAGACACTGAAATACAGATGACAAGAGCGTGGGGATGCCTGACAGCTCGTGTGTGCAGAGAGAGAGAGAGCGCCTACCTGAGGTGATGACACAGTCGACCTCTCGGGTTTCTGCTGCGTTCAGGTAGAAGTCTGACCTGGAGGCTTCAAGCTTCTTGTCAAAGCAGGGCATCACTGCCACATGGTAGATCTGCTGAGGACTCAACCGCTGATGGCAAACACAAGACATCATCATCATCATCATCATCATCATCATCTTCCTCCCATCCTTAACACACACACACACACACACACACACAAATACATATTCTATTGTGTTCTACCTGTTGCTCAGTGAAATAGCCTTTAACCAGGGAGCCCATCATCTGCTGTGGAGAACGAGTGGTGCTGATGTATGGAAGAATGAACTCCCCATGAGTCTTTTCTGCATAGCAGATCCACCCTGAACAAACATACAAAACATACATACTGTACACAGTGAGAAAGGTTTCCTCTTAATACTAGAATATCAAGAGAAGTAGATGTCACTTCAACAAGTGACACCTCTTCTTATATTAAAACTTTTATATAAAACCAAACATCTGAGACAGCTGCTAAGCAGCATTACAGTCACAATATTTTGTCAGAAAACCCATTCCCCAAGGAAAACAAAACACATATAAATAACACATAAAAAACATATAAGCTCTAGGATAGTTTCAGTGTAGTACCTGGACAGGCAGATGTCAACATGGGCAGGGCCTTGCTGTCCTGCTCCTTATTCTGGAAACACTCTATAAACTCCCTCTGGCTCTCCAGCAGGCTGAAGGTCCGACTAAAGCTGGTGTCAAACACGTAGTGAACCCCTGCAACACCGGCATCCTGTTAACACCCCGTTCTCTCCTCACAGTGAGTTCAGCAAACTGACTTTCTGTCAGGGTCTTATTTCTTAAGATCAACCATCTTGAACAACAACCTGTCTCATCTTCATTTATCGCATCGTTGTGGAAAGTGCAATTTACATGGGACTGAAAACAAGTTTCATTTCCACTCACCAAGGCCTTTGAAGAAGGAAGTAAGCCTCCTGCCCGTCTCACTGCTGCTGAGGTCATAGTGTGCTGCCAGAGAGGCTCTGGACTGAGGCGACACTGATACCACCACTATCTTCTGCTCTGCTGCACCGTCCTGCAGGGGGACAGCACACACACACACACACACAATATTTTTCATCACAGTCCAGAGATTTGCTAACCAGCAGTATAACACATAAACACATGCACACACACATATAGGTCCATCCGTATGGTGTTTCTACCTTGTTGCTGTGCAGCACCTTGAAGAGCTCCTCGTGGCTCTGCTGTGTGATGAGGACGCTCTCAGCTGAGGTGATACAGCCGCTGCAGGCCAGACAGTCATTTAGTGTGATCTTTGCTTTCTCCAGCTTCTGCTTCCCACCATCCTGCAAACACAAGTCACCATGTAGGTGGGTTATTTACAGAGGTGAGGAGAACGGTGGGACAATAATTTGTCACTCACACTTGGATTACCACTTCAAATGCAAGTGCTGAATTACATTTTGATTAAATTAAAACTCCACACCCACCTTGTTGACTTGGAAATAACTGCCATCATCTTCTATCTGAATTTTGGCCACAGATTTACCTCCTTTCTTCTCTACTTTGACCGGTTTTACACATTGCTGCAAAACAGGACAGAACATACAGCTGTGAAACAAACTGCAAAATGCTTGTGCTCAAATGCACCATTAACACCAGTGCTGAGGATCTGCAGCTTCATCCAGTACAAGGAGATCTGGGTCAGCAAGGATGGAAGTCAGACAGGTCTCAGTTATTAAAAGACAATGTTCAATTACTGTCTTTTTTTTTGTAGCAGATCTGTCTGTACTAAAGAGACCAGCTAATAGTCCAAGTACAGCTGTTCCAGCCGTTCCACCTGCTTGGTGACTTACTCTCAGGTACCCAAGAGAGAGAATATTCACTGAGTCTCTGACAAGTTAGCTGAAAAGCACATTGGTGGTTTCATATTGTAGAGAGGCCAATTCAGCAGTCCTGACAGAGAACAGCTGCGAAGTCAGATCAATATAAATGAGCTGATCAGTGTGAACCAATACAGCCAAAGCCTTCCAGTAAACAGCAAAGTGATCAGGCCAATACAGCTGACTGTAAACAGCACAATAATAATGAAGTCTGAGGAGATGGAAAAGCACCAGGATGAATACATGAGCTGACCTGGTCCACATCAAAGCAATAAAACCACAAAATCTAGGTTTAGGGTGGTATAATTTGCTTCTTATATCTGCATATTTTTTACATTCAAATGGAAGATGTAACTGTCTGTGGCTTATTCACCATGAAGTCGAGCTGTGCCTCCAGTTACAGGCATGTTACATTGTATCTCACACCGTATTTACTATATTTACATAGCGGCTACATTAACACGTGGATGCTGAGTGACATTATACTTGATTCTATATAAAAAATAACAAATGCCCAACCTGAGAGGGCGTAATAAAGTCATCGAGGTCTGTCAACTGCAACACACCGCTGAACTGGGAAGCCATATTTACTGCAGCCATGAAGTTTACATTCTTCCTCCTTTTTTTCACTAAGGTTGGCAACCATCGTATCGGGTACATCAGCGCCCCCTTCTGCCCGGGAGTGTAGACCAAAGATTACATCCATACCCATTCAAATTCAAACCAAACTGGACTGCTCGACCCACTTGGTAGATTTGGTCCAAGTTTTAATGCTGAGGTTCCTGAGCTTCATCAGATTCATTGATACACTGTGTAAATGACCTTTAATATAGCGCAGCATCTTCCTACAGTTGTTCTTTCCTTGTGTATGTGCCTCATAATTATTTTCTTATAGTTCGTTTATTATTTACTCCGTTATGCTGGATATTAAGGTTGGCGCTTTTATTTTGAAGAGAGTTACGCCGGAAGTGAGAAACCTCGGCGTAAACAAGGATTGACTGTCTGCACGGCAGAAACGTACCGGTCTTATGTGAATACTGCTGTTTTGTTCATTTAGCACCTGGTTGATAAGGGCAAAAGGTTTGTCATGATTCCATCTCAACTTGTGTGTAATGCTGATTTATATTGTGGCGCTTTTTTTGTAGTTTTGCAGAGTTTTATGCTTGTTCGTTTTGGCTAGCATTGCTGCTAAGTTATATGATCCCAGTGAAAGGCATTCCTGTCAGCCTTAAAGGGAGCAGCTGTCTTCTCTGTAGTTTGCCTGCATGCATAGAGAAATGCAGCAGTATATGTTTGTTACTATAACTGCAGTGTCCAATGTTTAAAATGTATGAGTGACATAAAAGTGACTGCATAAGTATTTTATTTAAGTTAAAAACATTTATCTATGGCACTCTATTAAGAGGATGTCGCAAAGTTAAAAAGGGTTAAAAAGGTCATATTTCATCATTGAAAACTCAGATTTATTTCATTGTCAGAGATTAAAAATGTGATTTTATTTAATAATTTTGTAAGTCTATGGTAAAAATGGTAATACCTTTATTTTGTTATCTTTTGTAGCTCTTACGGTGTGTTCAAGTGCGTAAGGAATTCATGAAGCTACAGTATCTGTTGCATCAAAATAAAACACTATGAACCATCAGTTGAAGAGCATCAATCAGACCATCAGTCAACCGGGTATGCTACACACTGTCATTCTTGATCATGCTTAGTGCAATCTATGATTTCATGTGTTGTAGTCTCCTCAGTCTGGCGGCGCTCACATAAAACCAGTTGGATGGTATCCTGTTACACTGAAAAGTTTACCTTTGTGCCATGAAACCATGATTACAGCTGTAAAACTCACATTCCTATTTGCCATAGCGAATTGGCCAGAAAATATAAACTGTTTAAGGGACTTCTTGTTAGATATTCTGTGTTTTAGTTATGATGAGAAAAAAATCATCAGAGACTAGGATTAGGAATTCGATTTTTTTTTTCCAGAATAAATGTTAATAATGCCTTGATCCATCTTGTGTAATACGGGCACCATACTTCTCACATTTCAGTAACTTTTTTTTTTTTCGCCCAGCCGTACAGGAGAGCCACCCAGTGCCCAATAGTATGTGTCTGCAGACCCGGAGACTGCAGATTCAGGCCCGCAGTTTTGAGACCCGCAGTTCTAGGCCCCTCGCAGCGACACCTACTGGACTGGACCCGCAGTACAGGACCCGCAGTTCTAGGCCCCTCGCGTGCGCCACCTACTGGACTGGACCCGCAGTACAGGACCCGCAGTTCTAGGCCCCTCGTTTTTCCGCGACAGCGCCACCTACTGGATGACTGCAAAACTGCAAGAATTTCCCTCGGGAATCAGTAAAGGAGAAGCTTTGAAGGTTTATTACACCTTCAATTCTAACAGTTTAAATGTTTATTGTACCCCAATACTGCACTGGTTTAACGTTTATCACACCAAAATACTACATACTAACAATTGATTAAAGGTTTGTTACACCTCAATATGTTTTTGCATGCACGCATATGCACAACAGGAGCAGGAACAGGAGCCTGTGTGATTCCCCTGACTTTTTTTCATTGCTCTTATGTGTACAGGCACACTCATGCAAAGCCGTGCGTGCACGCACATATGCGTGCATGCACTGTCTTGCGTGCACGCGCATGGACAAGCCAGGGAAACAGGCCAGGGATCTGGTGATTCTAACGGTTTTTTTTTCATGAGCGTAGCCAGACATTTTTCTCTGCAGTTGCTTTGTAGTTGCTATACAACTGTACGGAGTTGTTTGACAGTTTACTACAATGCCAATTAAACAGCATAAATAAGGATATGGATGTCATTATTGGCTTGTTCATTGGAATCAGAGCCGTCTCGGAGATATGCACACGCACCAGATAAACATTATGTTGTAGGCCTAGGCCTGGCAAAATCAATTTGACGTTCGTTGTTGATAATTTAACTGCTGGTATATATGCCGCTTTTTCAAGCTATCTTAGCGTCTGTGTTGCTTGGCAACCGTTCTGTCCACTCTATCTTGCTTGGTGGAAGAATGAGTAGTTCTCAATTTTATTGTGGCATTATTACCAATAAATTATTGATTTTTTTTTTTTCTTGTGTGATTATTTTATGGGCTATATGGAGGGTAACCGTTTTATAAAAGCAATAAGTCCCTTGAAGCAGTGGGTTACAGTGATTTTACAACGGCAAAACGCTCCTCAGCCGTTGTGAAATCACTGTAACCCACTGCTTCTCGGGGCTTATTGCTTAAATTGAGAAGTATTTACTCTTCCACCAAGCAATAGCGTGCAATCCAATAAGAAAGTGGGCAGAATGGTTGCCAAGCAACACAGACGCTGAGATCGGGTGAAAATCTCTTTGTTCTCCTCACACCAGCTCTGAAAGCAGCGAACAGACCACAGAGTTTGTTTCACAGTCGCCACTTCATTTCTTGCAATAAATAAATAAATAATGCACCAGAGTTAATATTGTGGGTGATGGGCAACCCATGTCACACTGGGATAATAATAGTAAAATAATCTTATTACCTGTTAGTATGTTGACAAAGTTTCAGTATATGTTTTTTTCCACAAATTGTAATTAGTAGTATATGATACAAACAGGCATGTAAAGGGTTAATATTTGATTAAGTAATGATTTAAAATAATTAACAACATTTTAATAAATAGAATGGAACGAAAAACCCTGGAAAAAATGATTTTTAAAAATCATAATTTTATGAAAGGGTAGATGCTTGACCATTTTTTTTGGTCAAAGGGTGGGATTCGGAACTTTTCCTTTGGGTAAACAAGGGTTAATTTCACACTGCAGTCAGTTTACATTGTAATGCTTTATTATTCTACTTTTCAATATTTTTTTGAACCTCAACAGAGAGCTACACAATTTTAAAACATCACTAAGGCCATTCCATAACTTGGCTCCACGTTGAATCCTTGCACTCCGATCGTCTGTCATTACTTGTCTCCGATTAAATAGGTGTCGCTGTCGCGGAAAAACGAGGGGCCTAGAACTGCAGGTCCAGGACCGCGGTGCAGTTTTACAATCGTCCAAACCAGTAGGTGTCGCTGTCGCGGAAAAACGAGGGGCGTAGAACTGCGGGTCCTGTACTGCGGGTCCAGTCCAGTAGGTGTCGCTGCGAGGGGCCTAGAACTGCGGGTCCCAAAACTGCGGGCCTGAATCTGCAGTCTCCGGGTCTGCAGACACATGCTCCTCCCCAGTGCTGCTCATGTATTGGGCAAAAAAACAACCACTGCCTGGAGCTTGATTCCAGTCCTGGATAACTACTCTTCCCAAACATATACGATCTTTGCTGTATTTGTAGCGCGTCATATGACAAATTATTAGGATTTCTGCTTCCGTCGTGGGATGCCGCTGCCGACTAGTCGTCTATTAGCTTGCTAAAACTGATTTCCATCATATTTTTTAAGCGATGATGTCTCTGAGAGCCTTTGTGACCGAGCGGCTGTCCGCAGCGGCCGGGGAAATCCTTGTGGAGTTTGAGAAAACGCTGGCGGTGTACGACGCCGAGGTGACGCGCTGCAGAGATGTGGTGGACGGGCTGCAGAAACAGCTGGAGCTGCTGCGCGACAGATCAGGTGTGGAGCCCCTGCATGAGGCCCCTGCATGTGTTTCTGTGAGTCATCCGTGTGAACAAGATGAGGTGTGTTTGTATCCCCGTGGCAGGGATCAAACCAGACGGGATTTCTTGGGCAGCAGTCGGTGTGTTACAGGCCTGTGAAACCATGAGATGAGTTGGGAAAAAAATAATCTGTGTAATTCAGCATGGCAAACAGAAAATTACACCAAGAAGGCAGCCGAGCTAAAGGAAGTAATTTAAATATTAATGTGTAAAATTAAACGAAGTAACAATCCAACTGAGAGTCTGTCCTTGAAACACACACACTAAAACTATGATGGGATTAACCAAAATTGAAAGATTAAACACGTGGAGAAAATGCTTGTCGATTAATAAATAATTCCATTGAAGGATTATTTGATTAAAATGGTGGAAAAAAGAAAAAAAAAAAGTCATTTAATTTCTTAATTTTTTCATTTCAAGTCATTCATTTTTATGAAGTTGTGAGGTGGCTTGATAAATTCAAAAGTGACTGGATTAAAAAGCTTTGTGGTTTATCACTCAGCTTCAGAGATTTTTGTTTGGCTAATCATACACCTTTATCATTTAACATAATCTCTATTTATTCTGCCACTTAATCGTGTAAGTTGCCCAGTTTTTGTGAACTCCACTTATCATTTGGAGTAACCCTCATTCCAGTCACCTTTGTTTTAATGAAGTCATGGTTGAACTTAAAAAGTTAATTTACATTTTATCTAGCAATGTTTCCATTCAATTGCATTTTGAACACTTTTATCATATAATGGACTATGGTGACTCCTTTTGACAGAGCACAGCTAAATGGTCTTCATGTACAGTAAATATGGTATCTATGAAAGCTAACTCATTAGCATGTCATAACAAAATTAGTCATCTAACTTATATCTCCTTTATAGCTGCAGAAACTCCACTGGCCCAGCCACTGCCCTCGACACCAGTGGAGATGGGACAAGAGTCAAACTTAAGTGTGAAGGCTGAAGCTGTAGGACCCTCTCAAACCAGTGCTGGTGTAGAAGATACTGACTGGAGGGATTACATGTCTCAGACAGACGCCAACATATCACAGGTTAAAGAAGAGCAGGAGGAACTTGACATTGACAGTCAAAACCAAGGGGATGTTTTTCTTTCTCCTGTTACTGTGAAAAGTGAGCAGAATCAGAATCAGTCAGACACAGAAGTCATACCTGAACTCGAGCCGCTCTCCTCAGACTGCTCTGCAGCTCAGAGTGAGAACAGCGATGATGAGGATTGGACGGAGAGCAAAGGAGCACAGAGAAGGTCCAAGAAACGAAAAACAAAGGCAAGACCAAGACAGACTGACAGCCGTACGCAGGAGGGACGTGAAGTGTTGCCTCATGAAGAATCCTCTGCCAAAAGTCAGTCTGATGATCGTAGTTTTTGCCATTTGTGTGGCAAGGCTTTTAAATACATAGGTTCCTTAATGAAGCACATAAAAACACATGACAGGACAGCTGACTGTGATGTTTGTCAGAAAACATACCAATCCACCGAGGAGTTGATAAGACATTTACAGTGTGCTCACAATAAAGCCCATTTTTGTGATGTATGTGGCAAAACTTTCACCAAAAACCGTTTTCTCAGAGTGCACTCAAAAATACACAAAGGGTTAAAACAGTTTACATGTCAAGACTGTGGCAAAGCATTTCTCCGAAAAGAGCATCTTACTGTGCATGCCAGGACCCACTCTGGGGAGAAACCATACTGCTGTGATATCTGTGGGAAGGCATTCAGTCAGAGCCAGAATCTTACAATCCATAAGAGAAGTCATACAGGAGAGAAACCATATCATTGTCATGTGTGCGGTAAAGTCTTCAGCACGAGTGGTCATCTCAAAACCCACATGAGATACCATTCAGGAGAAAAACCATACTCCTGTGATATTTGTGGCAAACATTTTCGCCAAAGTGCGCAGGTGATGAACCATAAGCGAATACACACAGGCGAGAGGCCGTACGGCTGCCATGTTTGTGGAATGCAATTCAGTTTTGGTGCAAATCTGAAGGTGCATATGAAAATTCATGAAAAGTGATCATGATGGCAATGTTGTCATATTGACTAGATAAGCCATCCCAGAGAAATCACTTAATGTTTTAACAGGAATAATCCAGCTACTGGCCATGCTATGGTTAAGGTTAAACTGTTTACACGTACCTTTAATATGAATAACTCTCTTAACGTAATATTCCTGTCTATATATCCATGCACAAGTGTAATGATTAATCTGCAAAAATATGAAAAGTCGACCCATTTCACAGAGGTTACTTGTGATACAGGAGAACTGACTCAGCAGCAGTAGTAATTGTAAATATTGCTCACCGCCATGATTTTTATTGACATCAAAATGTACCCATAACCATATACAAGTCTGATGTTACACAGATGAAAAAAACCTGCAGTGAAAGGAGTCAGTCATTTAAATGCAACACTACGTATGTTTCCATCCAAAATGCTTTGAAATAATATTTACAAGTGAGTAATGCAAGTCAAGTGAGTCAAATTATCCTGAAAAGGGTGGATCCAAATTAGGGAGATCCAGTGTTTCCATCAGCCTTAATTGTATTTTCTCATATTCAATTTGCCAACTTATCCATCTCAGCCAAACATATAAACTTTTATGTGAATTTGGGCATTTTTTTGTGAAGGTTTTTTTTTTTTTTTTATGTGCAAATTGAAATCTGCTATTGTGTATAACAGCTTTCAAGTCTTCTGTATTGTTCCCATTAATCCATATATAACATAAACCAAATACAGGCCATTGAATAAGGCTAATTTTATTATAAGAACATTAAAATGGGAGTCTATTCACCATATAAGTAGAATGGCTGTGTCACCTAAAGATATGCACATGTACTGGCCACATTACAGGAATCACAATTACTTTACATCATTTCCCACAACCAAATCATTGTCAGATAATGATCACTTGTGCCACTGGAGTTTTTTTTTTTTTTTTAAGGGTTTCAGTGCCTTGCTTAGAAGTAGTTGTAAGGCAGGTGGGTGTATTGATTTACCTCCTTTGTCTATAGTTTGGTTTATTTTTCAAACACAACTTGTCTTTTCAAGTCTGGTATAGATACCAAGATCGATATCCAATTGTCACGTTCCCTCTCTTGCATTTTTAGACTTCATTAGATGTCTGAGAATTGAACAACCATTGTATGTTTGACTGTAATTACTCTGAGGCAGTATGGAATGTATGCTCTGATGAGTTCATGCCATCAAATCATCCTCCTGATACAGAGTTTAAATACAGGCATTTACAATATTGATGCTTTTTCTGGTTTTCTCATTTATGTCTGCAGAAGAATTTTATGTTTTCTGTGTATTATTCTGCACATGTGCACTGTTTAATTACACAATACCCATATGAAGACTGTTATTGTCTCTGAGTGTTTTTCAGCATTTGTGAAAATGCACATTTTGATGCTTGTTCATGTGAATTGTGTTTAAGTTAGTGTGGCGTCAGACAGTGAGGGGCGGCAAGAAAAATGAGTGTTAAAATTGGGTACACCCTCTAGCCTACATTGGTAAGAATATAGCACTCACTTAATTATTATTGTTTAAAGTTTCTGGAACATATGCATAGCTACCTTTTTTATAGTTTTTTTTTTTTTTTTTTTTTTTTTTTTTTTTTTTTTTTTTAATTTTTGTTATTATTTTGAAATTGAAATCAGTGGTTCATGAAAGCCAACTAGCAGTTTATATTTTTAGGGTTAGGAAAATATAAAATAAAATACATAATAATTATCAAATAGTAACCACCGTTCATCATCTGACTCTGTCTTAGTCCCCTTAATGTTGACGTCTTAGAGAGAAGACGGCAGACCTTGATAGATAGTGAATTTTTAGGCAATGTAAATTAGTAATATTATCCGATAATATTTTTTTTCATCACTGTAGTTAACCACAATGGTTAAGGGCGTTGATTTTGTAACATTTTCCAGTCCAGTCCAGCTGGCAGTGCAGTTCCTGGTTTGAGGCAACAGATTTGAGACAATTTAAAAGGAAAAACCTGAATAAATTCTAACAGATGCTTCCACACAGGTATGCTGTACAGTATGATTAAGCAATGAGTATTGTGATGGGTAGCATGTAATAAAACACGGAACAGTTGACCTTGATTCTGAATCAAGATGATAAGAGGAAAAGATCTGAGTGACTTTGAAAGGGGAGTCATTATTGGGGCTCGGATGGCAGGAGCTTCAGTCACAGAGACTGCTCAGCTGGCTCGTGTTTCAATAGGAACAGTGTCTAAAGTGACATCTGCATATAATTCTGTGGGAAAGGGAACAGTGAACAGGGTTGGAAATTGATTGAAAGCGCACATTCGACACCAGTGATGCTCGCGCGCTAGAGCAATATGTGGAGAAAAACAGAGAAGCCACTGTTCGTCAGGTGACTGAGAATGTCAACGCAGGCCGTGATAAGACAGTGTCAGCAAGAACAGTCCACCGCCAGCTACACAGAGAGGGGTATTTTAAGGAGTTTCCGGTGCATGAACCCATCAAAACAAAGACAAACGCAGAATTGAGAGTTGAGTGGTGCACAAACCATAGTCACTGGTCTACAGAGATGTGGAAAAAAAAGTGATCTGGTCAGGTGAGGAATCTCTCAAATTCTCAACAAGTGAGCAAGTGCAAATGTGTTTCATGCCAAGAGAAAACTCCTGGCCTGAAAGTCTGACCACCACGGTGAGGGGGTCTGCCGGCTCTATTATGCTGCAGGGGGCGTTCTCCTGTCATGGTTTGGGTCCACTTATCACCTTAGATGAAACGATGACTGCAAATCAATACAAAGCTATTCTGAGTGATCACCTTTATCCCATGATGAAACATTTCTATCCTGATGAGAGTGCTCTCGTCCAGGATGACATTGCCCCTGTCTACATGGCACAAGAGCTCGGCGAATGGTTTGATGAGCATGTAAATGATGTAAATCATATGTCATGGCCTTCAGAATCACCGGATTTCAACCCAGCTGAACAACTATGGGAGATTTTGGAGCAACGTGTTAGACAACGCTCTCCACCGCCGTAGTCAGAACTCAAAATGAGGGAATATCTTCTGGAGGAAAGGTGCTCCATCCCTCCAGTGGAGCTCCAGAGGCTTGTAGAGTCTATGCCAAGGCGCATCGAAGCTGTTATTGGGGCTTGTGGGGGCCCAGCACCTTATAAAGATGTTTTCGATGGCATTTCCTAACATTTTGTGTCATCACAAACCTTCTTTTGGCAATAAAAAGTGACTGTTTCACTTTGCTGTACCGCACAACAGAAAATTAGTGCCCGCACACAGACGAGAGGGGTGATGGTGACTTTTTTGTGCTTCTGTGCCTTGTTGCATATGTATTTAGGGGAGTTCCTTCACAGAGGGCAAAATGCTGGAAGGAGATTATGAAAATGAACCACGTATTCTGATTTATATCAATTCGGTGAATGTGTGAACTGTGTAACACTCGTGAAAACCTTGTCTTATCTCAGTGCTAACAGATAACCTACTCCGTTTACATGCACACAAAAATCTGATTATTGTGGGTTACCAGGCTAATCAGATGACTGAGAAACAACAGTTTACATGCACTAGGAGCAATCGGATCCTCCTGATGTTGCCTGGACTGACAGCGGTGGTGTGGCCTGCAGTGCACCGAGCAGCTGGCCTCTTTCTTCAGGAAAATCCCTGAGATTTCCCATTGAGCAAGCAACGTCCATGAATGTCCAAAAGAAGTCAATATCACATCAGTCCGTCCAGAACATAAGCTGAACGTCAATAAGACGTCCATATTTAGTTGAAGCATGACACCGAGTGATGTTGTTCAGCCTGGCCCAATTCTGGAAGTCTACAGACAGCCAGAGCTAGTCGAGGATAGACGTTGAGACAGGCCACAATCTGAACGTCTATGTGACTCCAGAATTAGTCGATGAATGATATTGAGACAAAAGGTTCAGTCTGCCCAATTCTGGACGTACTAAGACAACCAGAACTAGTCGAAGATAGGCGTTAACACATGCCACTATCTGAACGTCTACATAACGTCTATATTTAGTTGAAACATGACATTGAGTGATGTCGTTCAGCCTGGCCAAGTTCTGGATGTCTACAGACAGCCAGAACTAGTCGAGGTTAGACGTTGAGACAGGCCATAATATGAACATCTATATAATGTCCATATTTAGTTGAAAGAGAGCTTTTGACCTGCGTCCACACACCACATACAAAAAAAAAAAAAAAAAAAACGTCTTATTGAGAAGAAGCGGTATGACGATTTTCAAAACGATTCGGCATTGCAATTTTTCGTAATTTACATTCAAAATCGCGATTTTCACCCTCATTGAAAAATAATGGGGAACCGGCCGACACCGATGCATTTTCAAAGCCTCACAGCTCTGTCATTCTTTGGCCCACAGACTCCATTCAAAGCTTAAACGGGTCAGCACAAGTTCAGCTTTATGTGTGTCATCTTCAGTTTTTCATGTCTGTTTTAGTTTGCCATAAAACACAGTTTAAGTTTGGAGTCATTTTTGAGCCACCTATGACTTTTGAATGAGTGTGTATTGCGTAAGCTAGAATGACCTGATGGCTAGAGTGACCTGATGGCTAGAGTGGAGCAGCCCTGGAAAATCGCCTAAAAATCTGGTCTTAAAATTGCTCCACCGGCCTCAATTTTCACTCCACATACATAAATTCGGGTAAAGTAGTAGGAAAACTAGTTTTGCTTTGAAAAATGTAAATACAAAAGCAAAGTAGCTTAAACTTTGTAAATGGTGACACTTAACGAGGCAGGACTGCCTGCTCTCTCCCCCATAGACTCCCATCATATCTGGAACCCAAAATCTGGGGAGAGAAGCAGAAACACACACTTTTTCAACTCGCGAAAACACAGACATTTTTGGGAGTTTGAAAATAATTTTGACACAGCTTGAAAGCCCAAAGACTTACCTTTGTCATGATACCTTTTATTTTCTGCTTGGACTTACTGTCATTGAGGAAAAAGTAGTTGTTTGACCACTACTTTTAGGAGATTCTCTCCCAAGCATCGCTGTCACTCATGCTGTGTGCTTTATAATAGTCGATGGGCTGGATGAGATTTCAGTCCCGCTCAAAGGGACGAAGGCTAGTTATATTTTTTGAATAGATATATGTCTGTAGATAATATTTTTGTATGATAGCCTTCCAGGTGAGTGGCTAAATCTTGGTTATCAGCTCATTAAGTAAACCACTCCCTAAGGAAAATTGCATATTAAACGCAGGCGTATTACTTAGTTTACACTCATGGTTAAATATCTTTTCAGTGTTCAATAATAGTGTGTTTGGCATCATTTTAAAGGGGACCCTTTAAGCTTTCATTCAAACCCAATTGTGAACCTTTCTAAAATATATGGAGGTTAATGCAGCTCCTCAAACCAACAAAAGTATACATTTTTTCACAATTTACACTTAAACCTTGTTCTGTCTTTCTGCACTGTGGCATCTAGGAACACCAGAGACACAAAATACAAGTACTACAATACTCAGCTGTTTTTAAGCTTTCAAAATGTATAACATGCCCATATCATTTCATTGTGAGAATAATATATAGGTTAAGGCAGCGGTGGCCATCTTTGCCAATTTTCAACTTTTGATCTTGATGACCTAGATGGTCGAGTAATACCCCTTTTTATAGGTTTACAGTGGTGGGAAATCCATTTCCAAAGTTATTGTTAATCTGGACACCAGGGATGAAAAACATGGTACTACAATACTTGCATGACTAAGGTTTCACAAAACGTTTACTATTATGTCATTGTGAGAAGTGACTGTGAGACAGGTAATTTTTTTTTGTTTGTTTTTGAGGCGAAACACCTAACAAGGTCTGGTAAGCCAGTGTCAGTGTCAAATATGAAGTATGAGGCCAGGAGAAAATATAATGAAGATTAGCTTGGTTCCATTCTTGAAACTATCTTTATTCAAACTTTTCGCCAGGTTCCTAAGATGGCCACCGCTGCCTTAGCCTCAATATTGAATTCTCACAATAAAATTATATGGGTATATTATACATTTTCTGAAAGCTTACAAACAGGTTAGTATTGAAGTACTTGTGTTTTATGTCTCTGAGGTTCCAAGATGCCACAGGACTGAAAGAAAGAACATAATTTATGCGTAAATTGTGGAAAAAAATGCATGCTTTTGATGGTTTGAGGAGCTGCAGTGACCTCCACATATGTCACAAACGTTCACAATTGGGTTTAAATGAAAGCTTAGAGGGTCCCCTTTAAAATGATACCAAACGCACTATTATTGAACACTGAGAAAATACCTAACCATGAGTGTAAACTAGGTAATGCGCCTGCGTTTAATATGCAATTTTCCTTAGGGGGTGGTTCACTACATGAGCTGATAACCAAGATTTAGCTACTCACCTGGAAAGGCTATCATACAAAAATATAATCTACAGACATGTATCTATTTAAAAAATATAACTAACCTTCGTTCCTTTGAGTGGTACCGAATAGGGAAATATTGGTCTTGGGCCCATACACTATCTCTTATAACAAGTGGTAAGAAAATTTCACCATTTTCTTCAAACGGTAGAAGTTGCAGGACAAAACATACCACATTTGTCTTTTGTGCACTTGTATAACCTTTTCTATGAAGAGGGTTAAATAAAAGCATTCTCAAAAGCAAGTATTCTAAACATAATTCAAAGTATTTAGAATGTATTACTGAACTTGAGTAATCTAATGGAATATGTATTTTCTAGCAAATGGATCATTTCACTCTGCTCAGTTTCAGGTCATCAAAACACAACGGTGCTGCTGCTTTTAGGAAAACTAATGTGGACGTCTTTGTTATGGTGATGGAAAACTGCTGTGAAGAAAGTCTGAAGTCTCTGAAAGTTCATTTTCATGTTGTTATGGAATGAATGGAAAGCAATGGCTGGATAAAGGTGGAGGAAAATTATATTGGAGCTCTAAAATACCGCCTCTTGCTTTGAGAAAATAATCACAGAGACATGAACACTAAACATGCAAAATCACCGGGATTTCTTTTAAAATACTGAAATACATAAATACTTGTGTATTAATGAGTACAGCAGGGTATTGCACCTCATTTGTCAAGACAGGAGAACAGATCATTAGATCATCACTTTAGGCCAATTCCTCCTCTGGTGGCCAGCCAAGACGTTTTCCCAGTAGCTCAGTTTAGATAAAAGCTAAATAAAAGCAACATTATAGAAATTAACATGCACTGGGTATTTGGTGACCCCAAGGTTGTATGAAGTTCATATCGATACCATGTTTTCCAAAAAGAAAAAAGAAAAAGAAGACTTAGTTTCTACCAAAAAAAAAAAAAAAAAAAAAAATGTAAACTTCAACCTTAGTATTACATGGTTATTATGATGTGACTCTTGGATGCGGAGTAACAGTGATGCAGCTTCCATTTCAACAAAATTTATATCAAACCACACAATTACAGTTTACTTCACACACACAGATGAATGTGATGGAGTTTCTAATTATCCAAAAGTAAAATTGTTGTTAGTGTTGTATTTATTTGAGATTTTTTTTTTTTTTTTTTATGGAGCAGGAGGGGTGGAGGGTTGGAGATTGATGCAGGAGTATGTGAGTGTTTATGTGAGCACAGATGGTAGTGTGCACATTCTTCTCAAGAGGAAACAGAAGAATTTGAAGTCTTTTTTGCTGATGGAATCATTCTACTTCTTCTTCTGCTTCGTCTCCTCGTTGTCCTTCTTGCGGGAAAAGAGGGCTCTGAATGATCGAGTGAACCTCCTCCATGCTGTGGACTTTTTAGCCACACGCTGGCTTTTCTCCCTTTCCAGCTCGGCTATCCTGTCCAGCATGGCGGCCTCTCTCTCGGCCCACTCTCGTTCTTTCTCCTCCTGAGCTTGCTCAAGGGCTGCTCTTTCCTTGACAAGGGAGATCTGCGCCTCACTGAGCTGGATCTGCAGCCGGGCACAGCTGCTGCAGAGGTCTGCAGTAGCAGTGTCCAACTGATTCTGCTTACCCTCACCCAGAAGCTTTTCCTGCATCTTTTCTTTTTCATTCCTCAGGTGTTCAAGGGCGTCCTGCAGCTGGGCAGCTTTGGAGTCAGCCTCGCTCTGGATGCGGTCCTTCTCCATCAGCTGTATCTTAAGGCGCTGGATGTTTTCCTCAGTGCTGGTGTTTTCGGCCTGCAGCTTGAGGACAGCTTTTTTAATCTCTATCATTTCTTTATGTAGAGCTGCTGTCTCCTCCTCATATACCTTGATCTTTGTGGCTTGCTGGTTGACAACACTGAGAGCGCTCTGCAGCTCAAGCTGGAGCTCCTCAGTGTTCTTCTCTCCAGCCTCGCTCTTCTGGCAGGGCTCGTCCTCCTTGGCAGCGTTTTCTTCCTCTGCGGTTTCACTGCAGTTTGCCTGAGAGGTTCTCTGGAGGTCAGGCTGCAGCTCTTTGGTGCATTTCTCTGAAGCCAGGGTCTCTGGAGCCTGGTTCTCTGGAGCCTGGGTCTCTGGAGCCTGGTTCTCTGCAGCCTGGGTCTCTGGAGCCTGGGTCTCTGGAGCCTGGGTCTCTGGAGCCTGGGTGTCTGGAGCCTCGGTCTCTGGAGCCTGGGTGTCTGCAGCCTGGGTCTCTGGAGCCTGGGTCTCTGGAGCCAGGGTCTCTGGAGCCTGGTTCTCTGGAGCCTGGGTCTCTGGAGCCTGGTTCTCTGCAGCCTGGGTCTCTGGAGCCTGGGTCTCTGGAGCCCTGGTCTCTGGAGCCTGGGTCTCTGCAGCCTGGTTTTCTGGAGCCTGGTTCTCTGGAACCTGGGTCTCTGGAGCCCGGGTCTCTGGAGCCTGGGTCTCTGGAGCCTCGGTCTCTGGAGCCTGGGTCTCTGCAGCCTGGGTCTCTGGAGCTGGGGTCTCTGCAGCCTGGGTCTCTGGAGCCTTGGTCTCTGGAGCCTCGGTCTCTGAAGCCGGGGTCTCTGGAGCCTGGTTCTCTGGAGCCTGGGTCTCTAGAGCCGGGGTCTCTGGAACCTGGTTCTCTCGAGCCTGGTTCTCTGGAGCTGGGGTCTCTGGAGCCTGGCTCTCTGGGGCCTGGGTCTCTGGAGCTGGGGTCTCTGGAGCCTCGGTCTCTGGAGCTGGGGTCTCTGGAGCCTGGGTCTCTGCAGCCTGGTTCTCTGCTGGAGCCTGGGTCTCTGGAGCCTGTGTCTCTGCAGCCTGGGTCTCTGGAGCCTCGGTCTCTGGAGCCTGGGTCTCTGGAGCCTGGGTCTCTGCAGCCTGGGTCTCTGGAGCCTGGGTCTCTGGAGCTGGGGTCTCTGGAGCCTGGCTCTCTGGGGCCTGGGTCTCTGGAGCTGGGGTCTCTGGAGCCTGGGTCTCTGGAGCCTGGGTCTCTGGAGCCTGGGTCTCTGGAGCTGGGGTCTCTGGAGCCTGGGTCTCTGCAGCCTGGTTCTCTGGAGCCTCAGTCTCTGGAGCCTCGGTCTCTGAAGCCTGGTTCTCTGGAGCCTGGGTCTCTGGAGCCTGGTTCTCTGCTGGAGCCTGGGTCTCTGCAGCCTGGGTCTCTGCAGCCTGGGTCTCTGGAGCCTGGGTCTCTGCAGCCTGGGTCTCTAGAGTCTCAGTCTCTGGAGCCTGGGTCTCTGGTGCCTGGTTCTCTGGAGCTGGGGTCTCTGGAGCTGTGGTCTCTGGAGCCTGGGTGTCTGCAGCCTGGGTGTCTGCAGCCTCGGTCTCTGGAGCCTCGGTCTCTGGAGCCTCGGTCTCTGAAGCCTGGGTCTCTGGAGCCTGGCTTTCTGCATTCTGGCTCTCTGCAGTCTGGCGCTCCTGGCTGGCACTGTCTTCCTGAGAGATGTTCACTTTCTTAGCTGTTGTACTGCTCTTCAGTGTAACATCTCTCAGTGCCTCTGCAAAGAAAGGCACAGCTGCTTTATGGAGGTGCATGTTGTCATAGAGATCACTTGGCAGCACACAAGGGTGATCGACAGCATGCACCTGTGGCAAGTTTTTGCAGTGTTCGAGGATGCTCTCATTGACCGCTGTTATGATCCGTGAGTCAACATCCAGCCTTGGTAGGATGGTGGAGATCACAATCTGAGAGGTAGGAAAGGTCTTGCAAGCCTTTTCTATGACTTCTTTCAGAGATGATGCCACATCCACCTTTTTTGAGCACAGGTCATTTGTACCTGTGTGGATCACTATGTGGTTTGGCGATCCAAGGCTAGCCTTGGTGAGCATGCACAAGGCTGCCTTTGTATTTGGACACAACAGCTTTGCAACCTTGTGCCCAGGAAAGAGTTTGTTCTCCTGGAGGAATTTCCCATTTGCATCCAGTAGCAGAACAATGTCAGCCATGGACGCGGTGATGGGGGCTGCTGTGTCCTTCTTGGTGACCCTGCAGTCCTTCTGCCTGGCAGCCTGCTGGGACCCAGCTTTCTTCACTGGGACCTCAGCTTTCGCCAGGGTTCTGGGCTGAGGGTTTTTGGGGTCTCTTGCTCGAGCGCCAGCAGCCTTAGCCACCGGGTCCCGAGGGCTGGCCGCCTTCGTCGTGGGCTGTCGAAGGCCTGCTGCCTTTGACAGGCACATCAAGGCGGCATTGTGTCCGGCCAAGGCCGGCTTGTGTTTCTGAGGTGTTTCTGTTCTCAAAGACATTGGCTGTCTTAGAGAGGGGGTCTGGTGGTTGGCAGGGGATAGCATTGTTGGGGGGCACTGCTGAAGGCAACAGTGCTCAATTTCTGCACTATTTCAGTGACGTCACGAAACACGGCACGTGACGTCACAATCGGACCTGGCCAACACTGTAGTGCATCTCAGTGAAGCTCTGAGCCTCCCATCAACTCAGCTGTTGGTCGTAGTAGATTGATGACGTCATCAGTTTGATGTGGTAACAATCTTCGATGGAAGTTCAATTGGAATCGTGTGCGCGCGCATGTGGGAATGCATGCGCGTGCCAGTTCCGTTCGGAGAGATTTCAGTTTTTCTCGGAGCTTCATAGTAGGGAGGCTGCAGAGCTGCAGAGGTTTTTTCAGCCTAACTCGAGCAAACAGAAGTCTCAGGAAATTTCACTGCATTAAGATGTTTGGCTCTGCAGTGTGAAGGCTCTCTGGTGGCGTTTGACTCCCTGTGGCTCTTTGCTTTGAGGATGAGGAGCTGCAGCAAAGAAAAGCAGGGTCGGGATTAGGGTCAACAGTCATTTCAGCTGTGCGCAGGAATAATTCAAGTGCAAACAATGTTGTTTTTCTTCACTTTAAAACTTTAACATTTTTCAAGTCTCTGTGAGTATTCAAAGTTGTATAATCATGATGGGTAAAAGACTGTTTGGCCTTTGTGCGCTTGTGAGAAACCTGTCAGTGTAGGAAACATGCAGAGGTCAGGTTGTTAGTCTCTCTGTGTTTCTGTTTCTGTCAGCTGCTTCTCCAGTCCCTGACAGGTGAGAGACCTGAACCCTTCCAAGAGCTTCAGCTCAGTCAAACAGAAAAATGGCAATTACATTTTTGAATCAAATTTTAATTATTAGACATCTTTTATCCAATATTTGTTACACCCAGTATTTAATTTGTTCTAATAAATGATGGTCTGCTGTATTAACTTTGCTGGCGAGTAAACTTTTGGTATTTCGAATGCAGACTTTAAAAAGTAGATTACTTGGAGGGATTACTTAATTTGTTTTTGTTTTATTTGTACTAAAATCCAGGCGCGCATTTGCCACAAAGATTGATTGATTGATTGATTGATTGATTGATTAACTAACACGAGTGCACCTGACAGGCTACCACACACTCTGGTAGACACAGCCAGGACACAGCGGACGTGATTTATTTTATTTTATTTTATTTTATTTTATTTTATTTAACAAGAGGATCGATGGCCCAATGGGAGCAAACATCTACAGTAGAAACTACATCTGTGGTCACGTCTCCCCGAAATATTTTGTTGTAGTGGCTTGGTCTTTAGTGTAGCAGAGACGCTACAGAATGATCATAGAAATATTACAGGGATATTATAGGAATACTACAGGCAACAGGGCGTCTCTGTCATCCTCTTGCTTTACATTAACATATTCAGCTGAACCACCCGCATTCACCTCTCTCTCTCTCTCTCTCTCTCTCTCTCTCTCTCTCTCTCTCTCTCTCTCTCTCTCTCTCTCTCTCTCTCTCTCTCTCTCTCTCTCTCTCTCTCTCTGCTATGCACTACTCTATTCTGAAAAGGCCTCTTATAAGGGCCTCATTTCTGACACGGGCCACACAAGCCCCAGTTGCACAGTGGTTGGTGTCTCTGCCTGTGATTTCACTGATTACCTCACTTTCAAGCAGAGAGGAGGAACTCGTCAGTGAAATCACCTGGTGAAGTTTTTGGTTGGAATGAAAACCTGCAGCCTCTCAGCTCACTATGACACATGGTTGCCTTGACATCCATGTGCAGAAATCAAAAATACGAGTGGTAAACAGAAACTCTGACCAAAATAAACGAGGTGAGATGTCCACAGCGTAGTATCAAAGCCTACGATCATGAGAGAAAGCCCAACCACGTCCACTGAATGCTGTGTTAAGCCTGACTTATATAGCCAGAATCTTAAGTAAATGATGTAGTGATACACACTCTTGTACAGTAGGTGGCGGTATGCACCCGAAAGTTGCTTGCAATCCGCCATAAAACCAAGAGAAGAAGAAGATACTCGACACACAGCATCTGTCCGATGCTGCGCAGAGCCACCAGCTTCATTCTGAATACCATCGAGTTAGTTTTCTCGCTGAGATCACCGCTTTGCAGCACATTTCTCCTCTCAGGAACACGATCATGTTCAAACTGAAGGACTTTGTAAACCAGCGGCTCTCTGCTGCGGCCGTGGAAATATTTGGAGAGTTTGAGAAAATGCTAGATTTGTATAAAGCAGAAGTGACTCGGTCGAAAGAAGAGGTGGACAACCTGCGGAACCAGCTGGACCTCCTGCACGACAGATCAGGTTTGGTGCTCCGGTTTATGTATCCAGTCTACTGTAATATGCAGTATAGTGTCGCTTACATCGTGAAATAAGTGTCTGATTGTGTGTGAAAGGGTTATCTGTTGTGGCAAGTCACACAAAGGACGGCGATGCTAATTTAGCCACTGTGCAAATCTGTGTCCACACTGGCGACGCCGTGAGAGAGGGTTTGCAAAACAGCACAAAAAATCGCATCGGAAAAAACGAATTTTCTGGAGAATGCTCCACAAACAGGGATTAGAAAATCAGCCAGATTACTGCGGTAAAGATTCCTGCTGCATCCCGGTGATCGGGGTTTGAATCAGCCAAACAGGTTGAATGTTAAGTTTAGGATGATGATCCGGTCATCACTGATGGCGGTTGCTAATCGTAATAATTAACAAAATATTATATTAAGCGACACTATTTAATGTTATCTGGCCAGCATGATGGTCCCGCTTGGTGCAATACGTCCTTACGGGTTGTGGCTAATTACTGACTTGCTGCTTGTGTTTGATCTACTGGATTCAACATGAACAGTAACCGCTGATTAGTCACTCAGTGCAGCCCTGTGGCCGCCTTCATAATTTGACAGTACAGTATATTCAGCACATTGAGATATGGCAACAACAAATCCACACAGAGGAGAGATGAGGTGGATTGCTCATCATAGCCTGTTTCGCGAGTACCGCCATCTTGGCTGATCACATGGTTTGAGAAATGCCTTATGGGATTTTTTTTTTTTTTTTTTTTTTTTTTTTTTAACATGAAAAAGTAAAATGATCATAACAACTCTACGATTGCAAAGATGGCTATAACTCATTCCCTAACACTGTCGTATTAAAACAAAAATAGTAAATTACCAGTCAGTATGATCATTACTATAAACCATATTATGATCATATTTCAATATAGCTAACGTGATAGATTGTAGCCAAGCATTAGTCTGTTGGGTAACTTTTGCCTTCCTCCCATCTGTAGCTGCAGAAGCTCCAGCGGCCCACAGCACCGTCACTGCAGACGGGTGTGACTCCATTCTGCTGCAGGAGAAGCTGCTGCCCTCGACACCAGTGGAAATGGGACAAGAGTCAAACTTCAGTGTGAAGGTTGAAGCTGCTGGTGTAGAAAATCCTGACTGGAACAACGGCATGCTACACTCAGACCCTGAAGTGTCACAGGTTAAAGAAGAGCAGGAGGAACTGGGCATCGACAGTCAAAAACAAGAGGCTGTTTTTCTTTCTCCTGATGATGTGAAAAGTGAGCAAGATCAACCAGAGGCAGAATTTGAATATGAATTGCAGCCGCTCTCCTCAGACTGCTCTGCAGCTCAGAGTGAGAACAGTGATGATGAGGATTGGATGGAGAGCCAAGGAGCTCAAAGAAGGACCAAGAAACGAAAAGCAAAGTCAAAGCAACGACAGACTGACAGTAGTACACAGGAGGGACGTGAAGTGTTACCTCATGAAGATTCTTCTGCCAAAAGTCAACCTGATGATCGTATTTCTTGCCATTTGTGTGGCAAGTCTTTCAAGTACATAGGTTTTTTAATGAATCACATACAGACACATGACAAGACAGTTGACTGTCATGTTTGTAGGATAACATTCCAGTCAACAGAGGAGCTGATAAAACACTTACAGTCTGCTGTTAAGAAAAAACATTTTTGTGATGTTTGTGGCAAAACTTTCACCAAAATGCATCTGCTCAAAGAGCACTCAAAAATACACACAGGGACAAAAGAGTTTACATGTCAAGACTGTGGCAAAGCATTTCTCCGAAAAACAGACCTTACTGTGCATGCTAGGACCCACTCTGGGGAGAAACCGTATCATTGTGAGTTGTGTGGCCACAGCTTCAGGACAAGTGATCGACTCAAAACACACATGAGATGCCACTCTGGGGAGAAGCCATACTCATGTGATTTTTGTGGGAAAACATTCAGTCAGAGGTCTAATCTTATAAGTCACAAGAGATGTCACACAGGAGAGAAGCCATATCACTGTGAGGTGTGTGGCAAAAGTTTCAGGACTAGCTGTCATCTCAAAACACACATGAGATACCATTCAGGAGAGAAGCCGTACTCCTGTGACATTTGTGGTAAAAAATTTTGCCAGACCGGCGAGTTGACAAGACATATGATGACACACACAGAGGAGAGGCCATATGGTTGCCATGTTTGTGGCATGAGATACAAATTTGTTAGAAATCTGAAGTTGCACATGAAAAATCATGAGAAGGAAACTACAGTGGCTGAGTCTACATGCATGGAGTAACTCAACTACTGGCCACGCTCTGGTTCAGGATGTAGGTGCTTTTAGCTGCATAGATACATTTTTGACAATGAGTGAGTAGGCCCTTGCAACAAGTAAATCAGTAACAGAATATTCTTGTCGATCTGTCCTTTTTAGAATGTGGTCTCACACTTATTGAAGTCTGCAGCTGGTAAAGAACCCCAAATCGTTATTCTTTTTGTCAGGCTCCCTTTCTTTTTACACTTAACCAGATATTTGAGAATTGAGCTGTAACTATGTTTGACTGTAATTGCTCTGAGGCAGCATGTAGTACATGGTTTCTCCTGTTACATAGCTTAAAGATATGCATTGACAACATCAGTGTTTTTTGTTTATTCTTTACCCTTTTCCCCGGGGCAGAGTGATATGTACTGTGTGTACCTCAGTAGATTTGCACTGTTATGTTCACAATACCACAATAAAAAACATTCTCATTGCCTCAGAAAACATTCTTCAGTGTTTTTACTTTGTTCAGATGTACATTTTCATTCTTGATGGTGCATGTTGCCTGTAACGTCAACTCTCAAAGGGAAAAACCAGCACTCCCTCATGTTGGCAGAGGCATGATACTCATGAGGTGTGCATATGAAACCATCAGAGACAATCCATTTATCACACATGCACCCTGCTCTATTGCAGAGGAATATCGCAACAAATAAAATCTGCAGTCTGTGGAGAAACAATTAACGTGTCCCACTAGTATGCATACGCATGCATACTGCATACTACACTACATACTTTGTAAGGGCACATACTAAAAGTAAAAAGTAGAAGTATACGATTTGGAACGCAGCCAATGTTTGGTCCCGATGCACATCAGAGCACCCGGATGTTGAGTTTAAAGCAGGTTTGACTGTAGGGTTGCCACCCGTCCCATAACATTTCGGAATCGTTCTTTAATTGAAAATGAAATGTTGCGTCCCGTGAACGCGTATTTTCATAAATGCCCCATACATGTCTGTAACACACATCGACACTGAATAATGAACAAAATAAAACACAGGAAATGTTAAGGGCAGCTCATTTAATGGTGGCAGGACCCACTTAGCGAGGACCCGACGCGAGGTACAGCGGATCATAGATATCTATGCAGCGGATAGACCAATGGGATAGACCTCCACCTCCCTTGGCTGCGTCTCTCTCTTTGTAACTGTCTGCCTGCCTGCCCGCTCCTGTTACCGGTTGCCTAGTTACACACACCGACGCTGCGCGCTGCACGTACCAGGGCACCCGCGTGTTTCAAAGATGTCTGCTACACCCGACACTCCACCACGTCCCAAAAAGCCAAAACGTTTGCAAAAGTACAGACGTGTATGGGAAGAGGCGAACCCGTGGCTCGACAGCGTCAGTGGCAACGAGTACAAGGCGAATTGCAAACGGTGTCGGCGAGTGTTTTCTGTGGCTCATGGTGGACTGGCTGACGTGCGGCAACATGCAGGAGGGGATCAACATAAAATAAACATGAGAACGGACTGGAACCAAACGGCAGTGTCTGTCACAGCTCCCGAGGTCGATACAGTAAGGGACATCATTATATCATCAGCTCGATTTCCTGTATGGTTGTGTATTTACCAGAAGATGTCAGTGCTTATGCTGATGTGGGCATATACCCTACAGTATTTTAGTAGACTGCATAAGGCTACACGTCTGATTTGTTTGTTACTTTTTAAGGCTTTTAGACTTTTAAAGTTTTTAAAGTCGAATAAATAAACACAAACATAAATAAACAATATAATTAATCAACTGTGGCCTTTGCCTATTTGAAGAGTGGGAGAGGACTGAGGGAGGGGGGAATGTTTTGCACTTTTATTTTTGTTTTGTTGAATCTTTAAATTTTGGTTTATGAATAAGGGCATGTACAAGTTTACAACTGTTTGAGGTCTTTATTATTTTTTATTATTTCTATTTTTTATTTTCCTCTTAAGTAAAAATGTCCCTAGGGATCACAAAGAGAGCCTCGACAACAAGTTTACCACTTTAAAGTTCATAGGTTGACTGTTTTCTTTACCTTAATATTTATGTTCACTGTTGCACTATATGCACACTGCAGTGATTGCACACTTTATTATTAACGGTTCCTTGTTAATAAAGCACTTAAAACTTAAAGTATGACTAAATGCTTTTTTCACTACCCTTTCCTTAATGACCACAACATAGAAGACACCACCTCTCGGGCCCGTGGAGGCCGAGGCCCAGAGGAGCCGTGGTGGTCGTGGCCCCGAGGTCGAGGAGCCGAGGTGGGCATCCTTTATTTTCATTTCTGAAAGGTGGCAACCCTTTGAGGGACTGCAGTATGATAAGCAGATAAACTTTAATCAGCACCCCATGCTGAAGCGGAGGGAGATGTAGATGAGATCTTTTTTGTGAATGCATTTAGATGGATTTGCAGTGAAAATGCTTAAGATGACTTTACGTATTTTAATGACAGAAGTCAAATGTACTCAAGTGTCCAAAATGACTACAAATGAGCCATCCAGCTTTTTACGACCCTGTCTAGATGATAATCCCCCTCTCGCAAATCTAGGACGGTTCGAGTGCGTTTTGGGTTAAGGGTAAGGTTAGGGCAGAGTAAAGCAGCACTGTACTGAATCAAGTGCGCTTGTGCGACAGTGTGAGAGAGTTTCGCAAATCTAAAGTTACCAGCTACACACGACCACTTTTGTTTCATTCCACTTCCCTAATGGTCACATGACCACATCAGTCTTCCGCTTCCGGTACAGTGCCTCGCAGCGCCATCAACATGGTACTGTAGAGTTTGTTTTCTCGCTGAGATCACAGTTTCACAGCGCATTTCTCCCCTCAGGAACACGACCATGTTTAATCTCAAGGACTTTGTGAACCAGCGGCTCACTGCGGCAGCCGTGGAAATATTCGAGGAGTTTGAGAAAATGCTCGATTTGTATAAAGCTGAAGTGACTCGGTCGAAAGAAGAGGTGGACAACCTGCGGAACCAGCTGGACCTCCTGCAAGACAAACCAGGTTTGGGGCACACGTTTATATCCAGTCTACTGTATTATGTGGTGTAAATTTTGTTATGGTGTTGCTTACAGCGTGAAATAAGTGTCTGAGTGTGTGTGAGGTTTATCTCCTGTGGCAAGTCACACAAAGCACGGTGATGCTAATTTAGCCACTGTGCAAATCCGTGTGTCCACACTGGCGAGGCGGTGAGAGAGGGTTAACTAAAGAAGTTTACAGCCTATGATGAAAACATCTATATTGATTAAGGCAAGACAACAAGTCACAGCTAAAACTGGAGTTTGCTGGTCTTCTTGGGTTGTAGCTTATTGTTGATTTGTTGCTGGAGATGCGCTACTTGTTTGTGAAAGTGAACTGTTTGTTCCAGTGCACTGGTAATAACAAAGTGCAACCATGATAATCTTAAAAATTTGAAAATACAACACATTCAGGTAATCGAGATTTGGCAAAGGCAAATTGATGTATCTGAGGTATGGCAGTTTGCTCACTGTTGCCTGTTTCCTGAAACATTGTCCTTTTGATACCAAAAACCAAAGTGGAATGTAAGTAAAAGATCAACACACTCCCACGATGCTGGTGGGTGTGCTTTAACCCCTAGAACAAAAAACTGAAAAATCTGCATACTAAATGTCACTAAGTCAAACCTTTGGTATTACTCGTGGACTGATGGACCTGTTTCCAGTTTACTGACTCTGTTTTCCCCAACATATTTGTCTTTCCACTGTTAATTTCCAAGATGAATGAGGGCTTGATATGTTCATTAGACAACTATATGTTAATTAGACAACTAATGGTCCAGGAAAGCTCCATGTGGCAGTATTGCAAAAGTGTATGCCTCTGCTTCTCAGTGCTTTGTGCACAATTTTTAAACGTATGAGAAGTTAATCTTAATACAGCCAGGGTCCAACTGTTCCAGATGTCCAGTACCTCTGTGCTTTTCTCCGCAACAGTTCACAAGTGATGAAACAAAGTGACATAAAACTCTCAAGTATGACCACTATACTCATGATCTACAGTATATGTGCCATGCTTTCATTGTCTATGGTGACTAACTGGGTGTTTGTAGTGGAGACATTAGTCTGTTGGGTAACTTTTGCCTTCCTCCCATCTGCAGCTGCAGAAGCTCCAGCGGCCCACAGCACCGTACCTGCAGACGGGTGTGACTCCAGTCTGCTGCAAGAGAAGCTGCTGCCCTCGACACCAGTGGAAATGGGACAAGAGTCAAACTTCAGTGTGAAGGCTGAAGCTGCTGGACCCTCTCACACCAATGCTGGTGGAGAAAATCCTGACTGGAACAACGGCATGCTGCATTCAGACCCTGAAGTGTCACAGGTTAAAGAAGAGCAGGAGGAACTGGGCATCGACAGTCAAAAACAAGAGGCTGTTTTTCTTTCTGCTGATGATGTGAAAAGTGAGCAAGATCAACCAGAGGCAGAATTTGAATATGAATTGCAGCCGCTCTCCTCAGACTGCTCTGCAGCTCAGAGTGAGAACAGTGATGATGAGGATTGGATGGAGAGCAAAGGAGCTCAAAGAAGGACCAAGAAACGAAAAGCAAAGTCAAAGCAACGACAGACTGACAGTAGTACACAGGAGGGACGTGAAGTGTTAGCTCATGAAGATTCTTCTGCCAAAAGTCAGTCTGATGATCGTATTTCTTGCCATTTGTGTGGCAAGTCTTTCAAGTACATAGGTTTTTTAATGAATCACATACAGACACATGACAAGACAGTTGACTGTCATGTTTGTGGAATAACATTCCAGTCTGCAGAGGAGCTGATAAAACACTTACAGTCTGCTATCAAGAAAAAACATTTTTGTGATCTGTGTGGCAAAACTTTCACCAAAATGCATCTGCTCAAAGAGCACTCAAAAATACACACAGGGACAAAAGAGTTTACATGTCAAGACTGTGGCAAAGCATTTCTCCGAAAAACAGACCTTACTGTGCATGCTAGGACCCACTCTGGGGAGAAACCATACAGCTGTGATATTTGTGGGAAGGCATTTAGTCAGAGAAATAATCTTAAAAGCCATAGGAGATGTCACACAGGAGAGAAACCATATCACTGTGAGGTGTGTGGGTACAGCTTCAGAACAAGCTATCATCTCAAAACACACATGAGATACCATTCAGGAGAGAAGCCGTACTCCTGTGAGATTTGCGGTAAGAAATTTTGCCAGACCGGAGAGTTGACCAGACATATGATGACACACACAGAGGAAAGACCATATGGTTGCCATGTTTGTGGCATGAGATACAAATTTGATTCAAATCTGAAGGTGCACATGAGAAATCATGAGAAGGAAGCTACAGTGGCTGAGCCTACATGAACGGAGTAACCCAGCTACTATCATACTCATTAAGGACTTGGTGGTTCAAAGTAACAGCTCAGCTGCTTAACACTGTATATTTGTACTCTGCTCCATATGAGTGTAATACACCCACCAAATTTGGTTCATTAAATCTTTCCCTGGTGCAAGAGCTTGTAGGAGTGTCCTGCCTGAAATTAAATGAAGTTGATACAAACCAGATAACAATATGATTTTCAGCAACAACACAAAGATGATTTTTCTTAAGGAAACACAACAACCCATGCTTGAAGTAGCTTCACTTTCGTAGTGCTTTTATGCCTGGTGGTTTCCAAAATGGCAGAGCTGTTTTGTGGAAGTGGTACAGTTCCACCATTTTTGATGCAAGGGAATTCAAACCAGCCGTCAAAGTGAGACATAAATGTATTGTTGTGCACCCCTCAAAAAAACAAACAAACAAACAAAAAACAGTTTTGTCTCACATCTCAAAATCATTTTTTCCAGTCTATATCTAATTCATATTGGTGCGGTACACTCCTGTTGAAGCGCTTGTTCTCATGACAGAAGGATTTAATGGACCAAACTTTGTGGATGTATTACACTCACATACAGCAGCAAATATCACTCTACGGGCAAGAATGTGAACTATCACTTACAGCTGCATAGATACAAGTAAATCAATAACAAAATAACCATGTCCACCTGTGTTTTTTCATCCACAAAGTTTATGATTCACCAGCAAAAAGTTGCTCAAGTGACGGGTTTTATTTCTAACAGAGGGGAAGAAACTGTGGCACATCAGCAATAGTAAACATATATACTGGAGTGAGTCAGATAGACTTAACTAGGTTTCTCATGACTGGAGTGACAGAATGATCACATTTAACATGCACTGGCAACACACTGGGGTTATGTGACCAACCGAGATCAGAATTGGATTCAGATTCACAAAGCAAATGTACATTCAATGTGCAGTGTTACATAGCAAATGGAATCACTCCAGTTTTATTGCTTTATGATTTCAACTGACAGCATGTGGCGGCAGACATACTTTATTCATTCTCACAGCTACAGCTAGTTTATCTGTTCACTGTCCAGGTCAACTACAGAGCTGCCCCTGGAGCTGGTAGGGTGTCTTGCTCAAGGGCACTTTAATGGAGTGGATGCTGAACAGAAGTACTTGAATTGAGCTGAATCAACTTGAACCTCCATATGATTGCAGACTTGACAAGATGTTTGAGAACTGAGCTGTAACCATCTTTGACTGTCATTAAGCCGCTCTGAGGCAGTGTTGAGTACATGGCTTGACAATAAGTTCAAGCAATCAATACTGTGTTCTTCAGATACAGAGTTTAAACATGTGCATTGACCACAGTCACTTTTTTGTTTTGTTTTTTGTTTCCCCATCTTTGCCCCAGGGAAATGTTATATGTACTGTGTGTACCTCTGTAGATGTGCACTGTTAAGTTCACAATACTGTAATTAAAGACTTTAAAATTGCCTTGTAAAATGTTTCTCATTGTTTTTTACTTTGTGAGGTTGTAGATGAAAGTTTATTTGGATAACATGTGTGTGTGTGTGTGTGTGTGTGTGTGTGTGTGTGTGTGTGTGCGCGCGCAAGTTTAGATATTTACCACAAGAAGTGCTGAAGATGACAGCTTGTCTTTTTTATTAATAAATAGCAGGCATGCAAGCTGAAACATAACGGAGAGTAGCCAATACAATGACCATACATCTGCAATCAAACATGATGAAATGTCTCTAAATGTCCAAGGCAGCTTTTTACTATTTTCATTGTTTCCCTGATGACACATGACCATAACATTGTTCCTTTCCAGTACAGTGCATATGTATGTTTGTGTGTGTGTGTGTGTGTAATATATATATATATATATATATATATATATACACACTACTCACAAAAAGTTAGGGATATTCGGCTTTTGGGTGAAATTTCAGGATGAACCTAAAATGCATTATAACCTTTACAGGTGAACTTAATGTGACCTTCTGTAAACTTTTGAATGCACATGTCCAACTGTTCAATGTTTCAGTACTTTTTGCACAAGTTGCTGTTCTCTAACAACGAGTTTAACGGCAAAATTCACATCAGGTGTTTGATGCTCCAGCTCATCGAGGTCGTATCATTAGGGAACGGCTACTGGAGACTGGGGTACCTCAAATGGAGTGGCCTGCACTTTCTCCAGACCTGAATCCCATAGAAAACCTATGGGATCAGCTGAGTCGCCGTGTAGAGGCTCGGAGCTCTGTACCCCAGAACCTCAATGTCCTGAGGGCCGCCCTTCAAGAAGAGTGGGATGCCATGCCTCAGCAGACAATAAGTCGACTTGTGAACAGCATGAGACGTCGTTGTCAAGCTGTAATTGATGCTCAAGGGCACATGACAAGTTATTGACACTGACATTTTTTGTTGTGGTATATCCACCACTGTTGTTGGCTTTTGTTTCAAGAAACTGTTTGAGATGAGGAAATCACCAGTGTATGCTTCTACTTAAATGCCCTACTTTCATGATATAATATCACTGTAGTGTGAACTTTTTACATTTTCCATAAATTTCACCCAAAAGCCAAATATCCCTAACTTTTTGTGAGTAGTGTATATATATATATATATAGAGAGAGAGTGCAAGAATGAGAGCTTCCCCAGGTGTGTCCTGCTCCAACATAAATGAAGTAGATACAAACCAGCAAATAACATTAATTTCAGCAGTAACACCAAGATGATTTTTTTAAGGATGCACAAGATGGTGAAATGTGAACCACCAGCAAAAAGTTGCTCAAGTGACAATTAATTTCTTAGAGAGGGGAAGAAACGGTGGCCCATTAGCCATGGTAACAATAAATATTGACCATAATGTTTTTTTTTTTATTATTATTATTATTTCTTTTTGACATCCATTACCCTTGATGAGTCTGAGTTTATGAGAAGGTTAAAAAGTAAAACTCACCAGAGAAATGTGTTTGAAAACCGTTTTATATTGGAACGAGTCAGACATCTGAACTTGGTTTCTTATGATTGGATTGACACGTTAATGTTGATGTGATCATGTAATTTAACATGTTGCATGCCTGCACTGGCCACAGATTCGTTTATTTGAGCAACTGGGATTATATAGCAAATTACACAATGCACACACTGCACATTGAATGTAGGTCCTACATTTGACTCCACCTCTGAAAAATCACCTCAGGTTTATTGCTTAATGATTTCAACTGTCAGCAGGTAATGATAGACTCAATTTATTTATTGATTAGGGGTGGTGTGGCTCAGGAGACACAACAGTCATCTGGTGATCAGAAGGTTCCTGGTTCAATCCCTGACTACTCCAGAAAGCATGTTGAAGTGTCCTTGAGCAAGCCCCTGATGGACAGCTTGGCCCCTTGATGGTAGCCTCTGCCATCAGTGTGTGAACGGGTCAGTGTGAGGCAATGTGTTGTCACTAGAAATGCAGTCCCTTTACAATTTTCATTCATTCTATAGCTGGATTACATTTTCATTCACCAGGTCAGCTACAGAGCAGCTCCTGGGCCCAGCAGGGATTCAGTGTCTTGCTCAGGGGCACTTCAGCAGTGATGCAACTTTTTTGTAGCTCCTGTTCTGCCACTTGGTGAACCAACAGCAATGCAACCAATCTGCTATGAAACTGGAATCCGTTTGTATTGTTTGTCACATTTGGCCACATATGTCTCATATATTGTACTTGGGTATTTACAGGATATTGCTATAGGTAATTTAGAGCCCGTTAAGTATAATTAAACTCCCTCAGTCATTCTGGCAGTCACACCTCAAGGATTTTGGAGACCTTTTTCTATGAACTGGAAAGTAATCTGTTTGCATTCAGGACAAATGGTAAATCATATTATTGGAGGAATTACAGATAATATCTGCGTATGACAGAATGTTAGTTTATTTTATTTTGTGAGTGCATACACTCATTTACACCTCACATAAATAGTATTAGGCCAGTTTTCCTGTGTTGAGTGAGCTTTCTTGTCATTTTTGATTATCCTGGATTGTATGACTACCGTTGAGCGCTGGCTGGATTGTGAGACTTTGTGCCTTTAGGATATTGCTGAGGCCTCTGATGAAGGTATAATTCTTAATGAACATCTGTTAAATAAAGGCATGTTTTCTACAAATGTGTGTTGTGTGTATTAATCTCATGGATTATGCCCACTTTATAGATTGCAGTATCGGTAAAGCAGAGGTTAAATGTGTAATCTGAGCTGTAAGAGATAAAGGCACGCAAAGAGAGACAATGAGGAATAGTCTGAAAGAATTAGGAGTGCAGGAATTCACATGTAAAGTGCACCAGTAAGCACACAGGTTGGGGAATGGACTACAGGGGTTTTTAATAGGATATGATGATTAAGAAGGGCTAGGCTGCTAGGGTGTCTGACATGGATGAGGATTTTACAGTAGGTCAGTGTTATAGTGTTATGTAGTTAAAGCAATTAAAGCAAAGTCTATTTTCTGAACCACATCCCGGACCAGAAGGTGGCGGTAATTCACCAATAAGCTGGATGCCATCCACCGTAAAACAAGTAGAAGGAAGAGGAGAAGAAGAAGAAGAAGAAACGGAATAAGAATTAAAAAAATATTGAGGGGTTGTATGACCAGCTTTTGATATGTTGACTTACGTGTATTTGGACAAAATTACTGAAGGTGGAACCAGCCAGCTTTTTACTGTTTTCATTATGCCTCGCTAACGTCACGTGACCATGTTATTATTCTGTTTCCGGGGCAGCGCTGCGTCCCGCCGCCACCATAAGCAACGCTGCAAGGAACGCTGTTGAATATGTCGCTGGGATCACGTAGAATCATAGTTATCCTCTCAGGTAATGCGATCATGTTTAAGCTGAAGGACTTTGTAAACCAGCGGCTCTCTGCTGCGGCCGTGGAAATAGTCGAGGAGTTTGAGAAAATGCTCGATTTGTATAAAGCTGAAGTGACTCGGTCGAGAGAAGAGGTGGACAACCTGCGGAAGCAGCTGGACCTCCGGCACGACACATCAGGTTTGGGACACACGTTTATATCCAGCAGGCTAAACTGTGTTATGCAATGTTGAAGTTTTTATCTGATGATGAAACCGGGCAGTAGCGTCTCGGCATGAAAAACAGTTATATCTAAAAGCAGGAGCTCACTGTGCTTCCAGAGGCCTGTATCACCAAGCAAGCTTAGTTTTCGCTGGATTTCTCAGACCTATCCGGTTACACTAGTCGAGATCATGGTGATCAGGGATAACCGGTCTCAACGCTGGTTATCAACTGGCTAATTCAATCCAGGGCTGAATCTCAATCTCCTCCCTAAATCCTGAGCCCTCACTGACTTAAGTAGCTGCACCTGGAAAGTGACTGAGTGTGTGAGGCTGCAAGGGGCTGAAGTGGTAAAAAGGGAATGGGACAGCCCTTTGCTTGGTTGTCAACAGCGATGCATCATGTTTCTCACAATCGCAGCTTTGGGACTTTTTATTTTACGTTTTTTGCTTGGTATTTTTGAGGAGTTGTGAAAACAGCATTAAAAAAAATGATCTACTCCCACAAAAGGCATTGATGAGTTTGCCAAGAGATAAAAAAAAAAAAAAAAAAATAGCCTATGCATTGCCTATCTGCTTATTTCCTTAGTTTCTGAAGGCCATCATATATAAAATATTATACTCACATGAGAACTTTTTCTTTTTGCAGCGTCACTGCTGATTGCACCCTCCATGTCTTTTTCTTTTTATGCTGTGCGGGCAGTGCATTTTACATATTTTATTCTATTTAGATTATAATTGTATTATTATTTTATTTTATTTTAGTATTTTATATTATCCTTTCTTCTTCTTCTTATTATTATTATTATTTTATCTTATTTTATTTGATCTTATCTTATTTTATCGTGTTATTCTATTATGTATTTACCTTTTTATTCTGCTTCTATTGTGTTATCCTGTGGTGTGTTATCTTGTTGTGCAGCACTTCGGAAAACCTTGTGTCTGCTAAAATTGTGCTTTATAAATAAAGTGGATTGGATTGGATTGTTTACAAATTCGCTCGTTTCACTTCGCTTTTATAGCGGCCGCCAGCTGGTTTCCCCAGGGGAATCATGTCATCCTTCACAATGCAATGAACTATGGGTAATTCCCTTACGCTAAGTCTGCGGAGATGCCCACTTACGGAAAGGGTGCATTAAGGGCTCAAAAAGTCCGCGAGAGATCCCTCACGCACTTCATGATTTGTCAATGGGACAACCCTCACGGACTTAACGGGCGCGCCTCAAAGTCAGTGAGTGTGTGAGGGTGGACATTGGGATTGGGCCCAGGTTTGCCTTATCAAGAGCCGTGAACGCGCACGTATAAGGGGCGGGTTCTGAGGCAGCCGACCAATCACAAACATGAGCGACAAGGAAAAAAACAGCGTATTTCACGGCGGAGGAGCAGCGTATTATACTGGAAAAGTATGAGGAGGAAAAACAAAATTTACATCTTAAATCGAACACCGCGGCTGCCGCGAAGAGAAGGCAGAATGCTTGGCAACGAATTGCCGACTGCATAAATACACAAGTTACACATCAATGGCTCAAGTTTCCACACCTGACGCTGAAATCTATGAACTCACTGTACTGCACAGATGTGCTGCGTGTATGACAGGTATAGTTTAATTCCTCCAGGTGTAATCCCTCAGGGAGCAAGGGGAGCAAGTAACAATTAAATACAAGAACATCATTGCATTTGTTACGTTTGTCTTTTTTTTTTTTTTTTTTTTTATAGTCTGTTATAGTATATATATACAGGCTATAATAAAATAAAGCGGACGCCAAAATTCAATCACGTCAGCACATCAGGTTGATTGCCTGAATAAAATCACATACTGAGCTGCCTTAGAACAGGAACAAAAGGCAAATATAAAGGCCGACTCGCCCTCTTGAATGAAGGGTACAAATGATCCTCTTTCACATTTGCATCAGTGAGCTGTCAATCAGGCCTATTCTCTCACCCGGGAATAATTTTTCCCCAACAAAATATTTTCAATGTTCCTAAAATGTGGTGAAACGCCTCTAAAAAATACTTTGAATCATCAAATTTCCTTGAATTATCTCTCGTGTGTTTTCCTCTCCTACAGAGTGTCAGCTCTGTATAGCAGACAGCTGTTAGCCAGGCTGAGTTGTGCTGCTTCACATTGTTTGCTCCCGATTCTTTTGTTGAAAGCCCAGGAACAGACCGGAGTCAGTCTTCAATTTTCTGATGCAATATTTATTATGGTCACATATAAAGCAAGGCAGCGCTGGTCTCAGTGTGACAGAGCTCCCGCAGGATCTCAGTCAGAAAGACCCCGATATCAGGAAATGATACACATTTATGTTCTTGGGCTTGGGCCTGCCCCGTACATAGGTTGGACTTAAACGCAACCGAGAATAATTGGCCCCGCAGTGTGCGAAATAAGGGGGAGCAAAGGGGAGCTCGGCTCCCCTAGTAGTGTCGTATCCACGTTCGCGCGCTGCGTGCGTGACCGTGCATGTGCTCGTGCATGAGCGCCCATACGGTGCCCCCCCCCCCCCCCCCCCCCCTCCCCGGCTGGCTCCCCAGCACACCGTGGTGTAATTCGCACAATGGTTACCCGGACATGGACAGGCCAACCACTGTCCATGCCTTGTCTCTAGAATGTGTGATGCTATGTGTGTGAATGTTGACTGGGCGTGTATCTAATGCAACAGACCTAAATAACAAGATAGAGAAAGTACATCTGGCTCCTGCTGTGTCTATTCTCTGCTTAGCAGCCAAGCTGCCCTGAACTATGTAATACATTGGATAATGCAAGAAACATTGAACTATACGGCCAATTATAACAACATCAGTATTACAGCCTCTCTCTCATACAGAGAGAAAGGATTTGATCGTCCAGGAAAATCCTTTCACGCCATAATACTCTCCTCATTTGGACTCGTTGTTCAAGGGGATCCTCAGTGATTGGGCAGGCCAAGTCATGGCAAACAGCTGATTGGTCAGGGGGCGGTGCTTTATGTAGGATTCAACCCTATCCTGAAAGCTAGCCTGCCCCGAAGCAGGCTTAGGATAGGATAGGTTTCCTATCCCGATTAGGATTAGGATAGGTTTCCTATCCCGATCAGAGGTGAACCATCTTTGTGATACAGAAGATCCGGAGTTGAGCCTGAAGTTATCTCGGTAACGCCTTATACCCGCTTCGTGATACAGGCCTCAGCAGGTTAGGTGTTCAGCGTATGTTACCATGGCAATATACCCCAATTAAAAAGAAAGCCACCTTTATGGTACAGAAAACCCAGGGTTAACCCTGAAGTTACCTCGCTAAGCCGAAATCCAGATTTATGGTACAGGCCTCTGATGTCTGTGCTTTCCCCCCAAATAGTCCATGTGTGCTGAGTATTGACGCAAAACCACAAAATGTGATTACTGCCTGTCTGGTTAGCTTGTAGTGGAGACATTTCTCTATTGAGTAACTTTTACCTTCTTCCCATCTGTAGCTGGAGAAGCTCCAGCGGCCCACAGCACCATCACTGCAGACGGGTGTGACTCCATTCTGCTGCAGGAGAAGCTGCTGCCCTCGACACCAGTGGAAATGGGACAGGAGTCAAACTTCAGTGTGAAGCCTGTAGCTGCTGGACCTTCTCACACCAATGCTGGTGGAGAAAATCCTGACTGGAACAACGGCACGCTGCACTCAGACCCTGAAGTGTCACAGGTTAAAGAAGAGCAGGAGGAACTGGGCATTGACAGTCAAAAACAAGAGGCTGTGAAAAGTGAACAAGATCAACCAGAGGCAGAATTTGAATATGAATTGGAGCCGCTCTCCTCAGACTGCTCTCCAGCTCAGAGTGAGAACAGCGACGATGAGGATTGGACGGAGAGCAAAGAAGCACAGAAAAGGTCCAAGAAACGAAAAGCAAAGTCAAAACAACGACAGACTGACAGTAGTACACAGGAGGGACGTGAAGTGCTACCTCATGAAGATTCTTCTGCCAAAAGTCAACCTGATGATCGTATTTCTTGCCATTTGTGTGGCAAAATCTTTCAGTATTTAGGTCCTTTAATGAAGCACATACAAACACATGACAAGACAGCTGATTGTCATGTGTGTAGGATAACATTCCAGTCAACAGAGGAGCTGATACAACATTTGCATTTACAATGTGAAAAACACTTACAGTCTGCTATCAAGAAAAAACATTGTTGTGATGTTTGTGGCAAAACTTTCACCAAAATGTGTTTGCTTAGAGAGCACACAAAAATACACACAGGGTTAAGACAGTTTACATGTCAAGAATGTGGCAAAGCATTTATCCGAAAAAGAGACCTTACTGTGCATGCTAGGACCCACTCTGGAGAGAAACCATACAGCTGTGATGTTTGTGGAAAAGCATTCAGTCAGAGACCTAATCTTGTAACTCATATTAGAAAGCATACAGGAGAGAAACCTTATCATTGTGATTTGTGTGGCAAAAACTTCCGGACTAGTGGTCATCTCACAATACATTTGAAATTCCATTCAGGGGAGAGGCCGTACTGCTGTGATATTTGTGGTAAAAATTTTCGCCAGAGTGGGGAGGTGAAGAGACACAGGAGAATACACACAGGGGAGAGGCCATATGCCTGCCATGTTTGTGGCATGAAATACAAATTTGGAGGAAATCTGAAGGTGCACATGAAAATTCACAAAAAGTAAAGTACCGTGATTTTGTCTACATTCATGGAGTAACCCAGCTGCTGACTATATTCTGGTTAAGGACTTGACTGACCTAAAATTTTTGCTTCTATGACATGCAGATAAGTGAAATAGGTCAAATTTGCCCCGATTGTGGCTGTTGTCAGGATTTTCTCAGGGAGAACATCATCTGAGCCTGATTCAGTAGGATGAATCTTACTGCTTTTGTTTGAAAGAAAATGCTACATAAAAGTAAATGTGGCATATTGTACATAACCTAAGTAGTTTTCTTGCTTTGCCCAGTGAATGTCTTTTTTGAAAAACACTGTATTTTTCTTCTGCATCTGCCAGTGGGCAATCACTGGAGGGACTTGATGTTCTCTGCAAATGGGTGGAAAAAATATGTGCATGTATGGGCACAGCATCGACAGTCAGCTAAAAGAGTTTGATAATATTGGCATGTTGGATGTCAGTAAATAATCCAATATTGTGTATCCCTGACTGAGGTGGTTTAAACTTATACTCTAACCTTGAGAAACCAAGTTAACCGTCAATGTAAACTCAGACTCACACAGGGTTGTGGCACTGGGTACATTATGATGTCAAAAGAAAAAAATGTGAGCAATATGTATGGATACTATTGCTGCAGTTTCTTCTTTATTAGAAGTAACCTCTGTCACTGTAGCAGCGGGCAGCCTTCTCCACTTGTTTTCTCTTTGATTATAAAATTTTTTGATGGAACAACACAGGACAACAAGAATATTTCTGTTATTGTTTTACTTATTTGGATTTCTTGACTTTATCTTCATGCTTTATTGTAGCAACAGGCATCCTCTGCTTTATACTCGCATTGTTTAACATTTTAATTAAGATTTAACTTTGTGTCATTTTTAGTAGGTAGTCTAAAAATTATGAATTCTTGAAGTGTTGAGCTGGTAGAGATCCCCAAATCTTTCTTCCATTTGTCATGCATTTCATTTAAAGATGTTTGCATTCACTGCCCGAAATACATAAACTTATTACCTACTTCCTTCCTACTTTCACCATCTCCCTCTTGCCACAGCATGCAAAATCTTTCAAGATGCCGCTTCCCATAATCCACTGCAAATCTTTGACACCTGCTCATTGAAATAAATGGGGAGCATTACATCTGAAAATTCTGCTTTCAGTGAGGCATACAGGGTAAAAGTTTGCTCACACCACGTACAGATTGTGGCACAAAAAACAACAAAATTTTAAAACAAAATGTATTTCTATGCAGGGGCTGATGTAGGGATTTGGGGCCTCATTTCAAAATGCTTTTCTGTACATTTGAATGAATTGTTGATTATATTTTGTTTGTGCATGTGTTTCATCATTCTATACACAATGCTTAATAATCTGAAACCAATGATTTGGTTTTCAGTATTCTTTTCCTCAAGTCCTTTTTCCTCTGTCTTTTCTACCTCTGATACCTCCCCCTGTCTGTGATTATATGATGTTTTTAAAACCACCCATGAATGACTATTTTTAAGTGTATTGAGATAAAAGTAGATAAATTGTTATGAGAAATAAACAACAAAAAGAACAGACTGAAATCAATATTAGATAAATAAACAGAGGCCATCAAAAATATAAAACTCATGACATAATCGCATTTCAAAGGAGTGAAAGAGTTGCATTTCAGGTCTCATAAAAACTGAAAAAAAAAAAAAAAAGCTTAGTTTTAAACCACTTCGATTTGTGAAACATTTTGCAAGTAAGATCTTGCCCTTTGTAAGATGTCCCTATGAAAGTCTGCCCTCTGATCTAAACGTGATATACCAACAATTTTCTCAAACAAATAGAAGTAGAGAAAATATCTTGATCACCAACCAGTCGTCCAGTTCTTCCCAGGATGTTTGGAGTAAATGCAGAAGAAAAGAAATCAGTTTACAAAATATATGGTATCGGGACCAATGTTATCTCTAAATGTGGGTCCTAGTAAGAAATAGTTTGGGAACCCCTGATTCATCCTTCCTTAAGTAGAACATCCCACGATCTTTTTTTTTTTTTTTTTTTTTTTTTAGCCCTGTGGACTATTAAGCTCAAACTCACACACATACGGAGCTTGTGTGTATGTGTAAGTTACTGTTACTTTTACAGATCACTGTAACAATTTTACATTTCTACTGAGAAATCCATAGTGAGTTCAAGGACAAGCTAAGCACTTTACATCATAATTATTATTGTTGTTATCATTTTTATCATCCAGTATTATCGCTGTGTAGCCTGTTCTGATTTGCGCCATGAGCAGACAGTAGATTACCTTAGGCCAAGCAAAAAAAAACTTTGGGTTCCGGTTCCTTGTCATTTAAGGGCATGAGTAGTAGGGAATTTATTTTATTTTATTTTTTATTTTATTTAGCATTTTAAGGATGGGTAGGGGGGATTTATTTTATTTTATTTATTCATGGGAAGGATGGGTAGGTAGGGATTTTATTTTATTTTATTCTTATTTTTTTATTTTCGGAAGCAATGTATGGGTTGCATTTTAAATATAATTATTTCAATATTTGCATAAGTTACCACCTTTTTAACGGACGGAGCAGCGTTATTACTAGCAGAGGGAGGTGTCTCTGGCTCGCATTGCAGCACTAGGTACCTGAAGTAGTGCTGGGTATCGATTCAAATTTCAAGAATCGATTCGATTCCGATTCACAAGATTCAGAATTGATTATCATAATTCAATCTGATTCGATTCGATCCGATATTGATTTGGTTAGTTTTATTAAAAAGCACTTTGAGCTGTTACTGAATTACATGCCTGTCTAGTTATGCAACACATTAATACTTGTATTATATTGTGTCATTTGACAACAAATTAATATAGGTATTGATAATTAAAATGGCTGTAAGACTGGTAAAAAAGGCTAGGACCACCTTTTGTAGCCCAGAGGAGATATGTTGCTCAAACACTTGGTATGTTGTGTTAGTGTATGTTTATGAGTTGTAGAACATAAATGATCTTGCAGGAGTAGATGTTTACCAGTAAGCGTGACTCAAATAATTTAACAATATTTTAAATTATTATTTGTTTTAAAAATGTAAATTACTTATCAAACAGACCTAACTATTCAACTACCAGTGAAAGAGCAGTAGTATGCATGTGATAACACAGATAAGTCAAAAAAAAAAAAAAAAATAGCGAAAGTGATACCTCTTCTCTGAATAGACAAGCTAAGCCAGTGTTCCGCTGTTAGTCAGTGAAAATAGATGGGAGTGGGAACTCTTCGCTTTGTTACTCTTCGCTTTGTTTGTCAGTGCGCTGCTGTAGCTGGAAAGTTTCTCTGCCTTTTGGACTCGTACGGTGCCGGTGCAGTTGTTGTACGTTCATATTCCACACAAATGGGAATTTAAATGAAGATCGATTCAAACTCGGAGGATCGATCTTTTCAACACAGATCTATCCTGAAGTCAAATACACCCATCACGCCCACCACCATAGAGCCAGGCTCCGCGGTGGGGGCAGCAGGCAAGCATGACGGATCCCCCGTCATGTTTGCCTGCTGCACTTGCAAATCAACAATGGCACTGTTTCACCTCTTTCACTACATCTGCAAAGGTTTTCTCTTGTAGTCGGATTATTTTCGCTGGTGGTTTGCGAGGACAAATCACACACACCGTGTGGAAGTCCATTCTTTCCAGCCGGTGCTGTCGGTGGCGCGTGATTCCATGAAGTTATTTTCTGAAGTTACGAGAACATCACAAATAAGGCGAGTGCAACATACATCAAAATAAAAGCCCTGCTTAACTTTTGACCAATGCCAACAAGGTCACACTCGGTCGCATAGTGCCTTTATTTTATTTTATTTTTTTTATTTTATTTTTACACAGAGGCCATTAAAATAATCTGACTCGGGGGGTAAATGGGACAGTCGGTCGGGAACCGGATCCCAAGGTTTTTTTTTGTCTGGCCTTATGTTCACTTCTACTGTGCATAAACATATTTGATCAGCTTTGAGTGTAATTATGATTTCGGTTGTCCATTTTGATGTTCATCAAAAAAAAAAAAAAAAAAAAAAAAGCAGAGGACAAATCTAGCCCTGCGTTCCAAATCGCATACTTTTTACTTTTAGTATGTACTGCAGCTGCCCTTACAAAGTATGTAGTTTAGTATGTATTGGGACATACTAATTATTTTTTCCCTACTAAATAGTATGGTAGTATGAGTATTGGAACGCAGGGCTGATGTTGCCAGGCAGCTGGACGCAGGCAGCCATCACGGCCCGTCATATGATCAACTCTTGTTTCCGTTTCCGCCGCCAGCAGCCTGACGCGGAGCTGCATCTCTAGCTGGCATCATTGTATCGCATCACATATTTTTGTTTCTTTCATGAATGCGACAATGTTGCAGCTGAGAGCCTTTGTGAACGAGCGGCTGTCAGCAGCAGCCGTGGAAATATTTGGAGAGTTTGAGAAAGCGATAGATTTGTACAAAGCTGAAGTGACTCGGTCTAAAGAGGAGGTCCACAACCTGCGGAAACAGCTGGATTTTCTGCACGACAAGTCAGGTTTGGAAAATCATACATCTGATGTAATGCATGCGTTTAATGTGGAAGCTCACTACTTAATTATTACTGGTTGTGTGTGAAAGGTTTTATTCCTGTGGCAACGTAGCTCGTGAGCACATGGAGACGCAGACGCCGGTGACGCTGTGAGAGAGAAACAAAGTTCAGCAGTCTCCGATTAAAAAACAAAACAAAACATGGCAATAGCAGCACCAGCCACAATATAAAGTTGGAGTTTGCCGGTCTTCATTGCGTAGTGTTGCTGACACATGTAGCCGACGAGAGCTAAAGTTATCAGCTAAAGGAGTATGAGCCTCTTTTGTTCCTTTAGCTGCCTAGCTGCGCTGCTAATCCGCCTGTAGTTTCCCGGTCACGTCCACGTAGCCGCTCCGCCAGCTAGCCAGCCCGCACGAGCCGAGGCAGTGAAGCCCCGCGCGGCTGCAGGGACATGCTGCTTCCTGACTTCACTTCCTCCTCCGTGGTGCCTCAAAGAAGAAGCGACAAGGCACCGAGAGAGGAAGCGAACTGTTGTCAGCCAAATGTAACGTCGTTGTGTGTCATACTGCTGAAAGTGCTCAAACCTGAACCAACAAAGAGGTTTGGCCATGCAGCCGCAGGGAGTTTGAAGTTGACGTCATGCCGCACATGTCACGTCCTCCGATCAGTTGTATCAGCTGTATTTACACCGTGTGATAGCAGATGTGTGCAGGGGAAACTAACAACCTGCTTGTTAGGGAAATGTTCCTATTGCATGTTTCACTCTTGTTTTCACAGTTTATCTGATAGAGCATAACCGAATAATCCAGACCAACTGTATAATCTATGCATGAACTGTACTTGCACGTGGATGTGCAGCAAGAGGGAGGAAGGATCAGTAATAACGCCCATACAGTTTTCTGCAGCAACGTGAGTGGTGGTATTTAATAGGTTAATGGAAAGTCCCAGATGCCGACTGGAGACACGTGCATTTACACTTACAAGGATTCAAGGATTTTTATTTGTTCTATCTAAACATGCTGTTCACATGAAAAGGTATGAAATTAAGTACTGAGGTCCCATAATAAATAAATAGTAAAGTAAGCATAAAATCACAAGTAGGTTCAATATTCCATGTTTAAAGACCCCATGACATGGGCTTTTGAAATGGTTGAAATGGTATGTTTGGGTGGGACATGGTGCAGGGAAGGATCATTCATAAGTGCAAACCACAGAAACACAGTTTAATGTGAGGCGATGGGTGGAGGAGAGAGGATCTTTAATGATTTGTAAAGGTTTTATTGATTTGAAATTTTAAATTACACACACTAGTGCAGGATGATGTTACTATTTAAGATGTTCTGTTTTTACAGGAACTAGAAGTTATGTGAGGTCATTTCCTGAGGACTTAAATGTAGTCACAGTGCGTCTATGATCACCTCCAGAGGTGGTTTGGGCAACTGGATCTCAATCCATCTTCAGTGCACCTCAGGCATTTACACCTGTGTTTTTATATGGTCAAACACTATGCAACCACCCGAGACGCATGTTTATACCAGGTGGCCATAGGGCTGGGACAATATGCATTTTTGAAAAATCTCCTAATCTTCTAGCTTTGCTTCAGTATTTTATTTTATTTTATTTTATTTTATTTTATTTTACTTTGTTTTATTTTATTATTTCACAGGCTGTGCAAAGTCAAGGCTTGCTTGGAAGCTAATCACAGCAGTTTTTCACCTGTTATCAATTTATTTATAATTATCAATAAATGGTCCCAGCCTTATACACTTTTACACAGGTGCACGGTCACACCCCTTGATTCGGCGCAGTCTTCACTGGCAGGAGGAAAATTGGGTGAGATTCACGTAATGAAGGATTTAACCAGTGATGGTTAGTATTTTTGAAATAGGGGCCAGTGCAAACTGATCCACATCTTTTTACAGTGTGAAATGGTTGAACAGACAGCCTCTCTGTCAGGTTAGTGACTGAACATTTTGCATGACGATGTGTGTCTTCAGTGGAGGTTGATTCAACCAGTGATCACTGACCAAGATGAAATTTAGCAAGGATTGTAGCAAATAAAATGACCACAATGGCCCTATGTGGTGGTAGATTTTAATGCAGAATGCCCCTTGTAATAATGCATCAATTGTGTTTCTGCTTCAGAGTGTTTATGGCAGACTGAGGCTTGATCAACCTGCAACTATAAATATTTAAAATGGCAGCAGTCACAAACAGCGTGGTATGTCAAGAACACAAAATACGTCTAAAGCTATGCTATTGATGTCTGTAACCCAGGCTGGAGCTTATATGCACCTCCAAAAATGCAACTGATAAAAGACTGCAAGATCTGTGGTTATTCTGCTGGGATAGCTGTGTGCTTCAATGTTTTCTGGTTGATTTTTCATTTTTCCCAAGCTCCATATCTTATGGATAGTTCCAGAGATCTATGTTCAAGATATACAGTTTTCCATGTTTTTTCCCAATGAAAGGGTCCACATCTGACAACTTTTGTGAAGCTCAGCAACCCAAAGCCACCAAATGTGGCCATTTTCCATATAGTCTAAATATGCTGGTTTGCGGTGGAAACATTAGCTTGTTGGGTAACTTTTGCCTTCTTCCCGTCTGTAGCTGTAGAACCGCCAGTGGCCCACAGCACCGCCGTTGGAGAGGGACATGACTCCAGTCTGCTGCAGGAGAAGCTGCTGCCCTCAACACCAGTGGAAATGGGACAGGAGTCAAACTTCAACCTGAAGGCTGAAGTTGCTGGACCCTCTCACGCCAATGCTGCTGTAGAAAATCCTGACTGGAATTATTGCATGTTTCAGACAGACCCTGAAGTGTCACAGGTTAAGGAAGAGCAGGAGGAGCTTGGCATTGACAGTCAAAAACAAGAGGCTGTTTTTTTTTCTCCTGATGATGTGGTAAGTGAACAAGATCAACCAGAGGCAGAAGTTACAACTGAACTGGAGCCGCTCTCCTCAGACTGCTCTGCCGTTCAGAGTGAGAACAGTGATGATGAGGATTGGACGGAGAGCAAAGGAGCACAGAGAAGGTTGAAGACACAGAAATCAAAGGCAAGTCAAAGGCAGACTGACAACACAATGCAGGGGAGAAATGCTGCTGTTTCCTGTAAAGTGTCTTCTGTGCTTCAGACTGATCGTAGTTTTTGCCATTTGTGTGGCAAGACCTTTCGGTATGTAGGGTCTTTAATGAAACACATAAAAACACATGACAAGACAGTTGATTGTCGCGTTTGTGGGAAAACATGCAAGTCTACAGATGAGTTGGTAGATCATTTACGAACTACTCACAAGAAAGCCCATTTTTGTTACATCTGTGGTAAAACTTTCACCAAAGTTGGTTTTCTCAGAGTGCACTCAAAAGTACACACACAGATAAAAGAGTTTACTTGTCAGGACTGTGGCAAAGTATTTTTCCGCAAAGAGCATCTTATTTTGCATGTAAGAACCCACTCAGGAGAGAAACCGTACTGCTGTGATATCTGTGGGAAGGCATTCAGTCAGAGCCAGAATCTTACAATCCATAAGAGAAGTCATACAGGAGAGAAACCATATCATTGTGAGTTCTGTGGCAGGCTGTTCAATACCAGCACTCAGCTCAAAACACACATGAGGTATCATTCAGGAGAAAAGCCGTACCACTGTGATATTTGTGGCAAACATTTTCGCCAAAGCGGACAGCTGTCAAGACATAAGATGACACACACAGGGGAGAGGCCATACGGCTGCCGTATTTGTGGCATGCGATACAGATTTGCTCCAAATCTGAAGGAGCACATGAAAGTTCACGAAAGGGAAACCACAGTGGCTTCATCTACATGCATGGAGTAGCTCAGTTATTGCCCATATTCTGGTTAAGGACATCCATGGTTTCAGCTGGCTTTGATACTAATTGTGTGGGCCATTGCCACAAGTAAATCAAGAACAGAATATTCTTGCCGATCTATGTTGTTACATCCACAAAGTCCCTGATCTACCAGCAAAAAGATGAGGGCAGCCCGCTCCCTGTAAGACAGAGGATACTTCCAACAGAAAGAAATGATGATCCCATAGTAATAATAGATGCACTGCTCTTTTGGGGTCGGTGTTTTGGTTTCAGAGTGTATCCATGAGCTTTTATGAGTCTGAGTTCATGCAAAACCAAAAATGAAAAGAATCATTCCTTCACATGCTGACAAAGTTATGATGACTCTTAAATGCAGAACCCGAACATGGTCACTTGAGTAACTGGGATAAGAACTGAAATTTATACAGCAGGTTTTGTTAAATTGTCTCACCTACTCATCTAGGCTATGCAATGTGTTGCATCTTTATTTTTTTTGTGGATGTGAACATAGAAATATATTTGTAAAACATGTCTTTTCTTAATATTACAGTTAAGTTGACTTTGTACATAGTTCAGACTGGTTTTTTTTCTGTTTTTTTTTTTTTTTTTTTTTTTTTTTTTTTCCAACTTCAAAATGGGTACTTTGTCACCTGTTTGTGACTGACTGCAAATGAAGTATGTTCAGGAACCATTCCAGATTTTTTTGACTGATTAAAATAAGGCAGTAGGGGTAGCCAGCTTCATTCATCCCAATCTGTAAATCATTGTTGTCATTTGCCTGCCTCCACAGGGAAGGTCAGAGCGTCAGGTCAGCTACACAGCCTGACCTGGAGCCGGTAGGGACTCGCGCTGCGCTTCATTAGTGGTTTGACTTGCCCTCGTTGACCTCCTCTTGACACTTGTCCTTGGAGAAATCTCCACCGATCTCTTAAATGTCATTCCATTTGTCTGAAGAACTGAAGTGAACTTGGTAAGGTTGACCGTCAGAGGGCTTAGGGAGCGAGTCAACAACAATGATCACTCCACTGAATATAAACCTTAATGCACTGCAGTTATCCTTAATGTCTGATGCAATGTCAACTTGTAGGAGGGGCAAATGATATGTGTAAGTAAACACCAGTTTTCATATAGGTCACATTAGAACATTACTATTAGTCCTACTACTACTACTAATGATAACAATACTAGTAATAATAGAGTAATGTTCAGAAAACCGGATTTTTCAAATGCAAGCCAAATTAACAAATGACGACACGTCACAAGCATCCTCAGAAAACATAACGCCGTGGCTTCCTTGAGTCAACTGGTGTTTTTTTTTTTTTTTTACCTGAAAAAAGCAACAAAACATCATCGACTGCTTAACAAGGGCAGGTGCGTTCCATATAAACCCCCCTCTCTTCTCACACTCCCTTTCCCACTGATCTCCAAATGACCTCCGTGTGACGTCTCTTGTTACGAATCACCAAGGAGTGAGGGGAAACAAAACAGCTAATGAAATGCAAACTCCATGTCTTGCTCAGGGGCACTTCAGCAGAGTGGACACAAATTAATGTGTAGCTTTCAACTACTTCTACCCTGGTTAACTTTAAAATCAAGGTGTTAGCCAGCATAAATGGCTAACAATCAAAGGATGCATCGCTAAGCATATGAGGCATAATGTTGCCCACTGAGTTGATCCCCTGCAGTTTTTGAGTTTCCTGTGCCTCGTTTTAACAGTTGTTCTTAAGGCACTTGAGAAGATTTCATATTTTTTCTGCCATCACTACAAGTCTTGTGTAGAACTTAAAGATAAGCATTTACAACATTGTTTTCAATCTTGATTTTCCTACCACAGTCTGAAAGACTTTGATGTACTCTGTGTACCTTTGTGGATGTGCACTGTTAAATTACACTAATAAAAGAGTTTTTATAGTTTCAGAGAGTTCAGTCTGTCAGTGTTAATACTTTGTGGAGAGAGTCTTGATGATACATGTGAATCTTCTTCAGCTTCGGTAATGCGGCATCACTGCTGGACTGATTCATAACATGGCGGGGATGTTGGGAAAGTGTTAAATTATGCAATATTTTTCAAAATCATCCAGTGCACAGCAGCTTGCAAACACAAGCTGGAATTTAAACAAATTTAACAATTTAACAAATTTATTACAAAAGCAAATGAATAGACAAATCTGTGGAAATTATTACAAAATGAGGAGTAGATATTGAAGGTTTTTTTTGCCTCATTTAATACACCTCTATGTGGGCACCATTAGTTGCATGAAGCACATCAAGACGGTACTCGATGTCTTGCCATGTTCGCTGTAGCATAGCCTCATCAATGGTGGCAATGGCATGAGTGATCTTTTGCTTCAGGTCGTTGTTCGATACACGATATCTTTAATATAACCCTGTAGTTGTTTCAATAAACCACGATACACATTGTGCCTTTTCTTGAGGAATAGCCATTTTTAGGGGTTTATTTAACAGAACCTATTTCATCAACAGGGGGCCTGAAATACACAAATGCAATGTGATTAAAAACTTTGATAACCACCGAGTACACAGAACAAATCTGACTAACATCTCTCATCAATTGCTTTTGTAAAAAGTTGTAAAATTGTAAAGAGACTTGGTGGACACCCTGTACATCTAGAGTTCAGGATGATATGAGGAGGTACTGGCCACGCTGTGAAAAATTTTATGCCACAGTGAAGCATGGGACCAGAGACCAAAGTATCCCCAACTCTAATGTGGAGAGGAAGTGTGTACTGCTTCTGAGCTAGCACTGTGATAACAAATCATATTCCTTAATTCCTGTTTCCTCCCTACCGGCTTGGCTTTGAAGAGCAAATAGGAATGTGGGGAAATTGTGTCCTGTGTCATCTGCTAGACCAGCTGACAGCCAGGCTTAAGTGTCAATGTTAAGTTAGTTGTTTTCATTCCTTATTACTAAAAACTGTTTAGCGTTAGAGCAGCTTTCACAGAGACGGTGTGAAAGGCAGAAACCAGCAGAGTACACCAGTCTGAGTCATTTGGTTCATGAAGGACACCTTGGAATTATTGCTGGTTTTACTTCAATAGACATTTGTCACATGGTGGAGCTTTTTACGTTTTACTCTTTACATTAACACAGCAGGTATATTGAGGTAATTTTCATCAAATTGGTGAATTGTTGTTTTATTGTATTTCATGCATTATGCATATCATCAAGCAACATACAGTCTTTTCTATTACTCAAGTAAACTAAATAAAAGTTTAAATTATATGATTGGGTGTATTTAGAGTTAAAAAAAAAAAAAAGAAAGAAAGAAAGGAAAAAAAGAAAAGATATTTATAACCTGTGTTGTGTTTACATCATTATGCAACTTGCTGTATCATGATGATTGATGACTAGTTGGGTGTTGCCATGGTTCCCTTGCTAATAACTGCTGCTTTGCTTATTCATTTTCACTAAAAACAATAAATATGTTTGTATGAAATATACAGACTAACATTGAGAGAAACGTTTTTTAGAGAAATGTTTAGAAAATATATCTATGCTGTAAAATTTGAATAAAAAATGTTAAAATTTCAAGTATTTAGTATTGATTTTCACTAAAAATCGGCCAATTCAGAGAAGAAATACACAATAATCTGTTTTGTGTGTGTGTGTGTGTGTGTGTGTGTGTGTGTGTGTGTGTGTTTAGATGGCAAGAAAATACAGTGTTGAGGATGCGCTGAAGATGATTTCGGATGGGAATTCAAGTGACATGGAGCAGCTGGGGGAAGATGATGAGGAGGAGGAGGAGCCGGACTGGACTCCTCCTGCTAGCACTGAGGAAAACCCATAGTAGTGATGAAGAGGAAAACTTGGAAGATGAAAGTGTCGACCAGACAAGTGTAGAAGTCCAAGAGGAGGAACCAACAACATCAAAAGACACAACAACAAAGCAGTTGGCAAGGGGCAAAGTGAAAAGGAAGGAGTATCAGTGGGGAAAAAAACAGTTTGAACCTCCAGCTGTTGAATTTGTGGAATGTGTTGAGGAAGAGGATGAAGACAGGCGTGACTGGACACCATACCAGTATTTCAAAGATTTTGTGACTGAAGAAATGTTACAGGAAATTGCAGAAGAAACAAACTTGTACAGTGTGCAAAAAGAAGGCAAGTCAGTGAACACAAATGCCAAAGAAATTGAGCAAATTCTGGGTATGTACATGCACATGGGGTTAGTACAGCTGCCCAATGTACGAGCCTATTGGGAGATGGAGACAAGGTACCCTGCAGTTTGTGAAGTGATGTCACGGGATCGATTCCTGAAATTGCTGACGCTCATTCACTTTCAGGACAACTTCAGTGTGTCTGAGGATGAGAAGAAAGATAAACTGTGGAAACTCAGGCCATGGTTAGAGAAACTACGCCAACGCTTTCTTCACGTACCTCCTGAAGAATGTCATGCTGTTGACGAAATCATAGTGCCTTTCAAGGGAAAATCACATCTACGGTGCTACATGCCAGCAAAACCTCACAAGTGGGGGTTCAAGATGTGGGGTCGCACTGGACAAAGTGGCTTTCTCTACGACTTTGACGTGTGCCAAGGGGCAGAAAATCTAGACAAAGAAAAGCCTGATGTTGGTGCTACTGGAGACATTATCCTAAAACTGACCTCAACCCTTCCAGCAGGAAAAAATCACAAGGTTTTTGCAGACAATTACTTCACATCAGTTCCATTGGTGGAGCACCTGAAACAACGAGGCATCTACTTCATAGGCACAGTCCAAATGAACAAGGTGAAGAACTGCCAGCTCATGGATGAGAAAGAGTTGAAGACAAAGGGAAGAGGGTCTCTGGATTTCAGAGTCAACCAAGAAGACAACATCATCGTCAGATGGTATGACAACAAGGCTGTGAACCTGCTCTCTTCCTTTGTCGGCGTCAAACCACTGGGCAATGTGAAGTGTTGGGATCGGAAAGCCAAAACCCACTTGATGGTTCCCAGACCAGCCATTGTGGAAGCGTACAACAAGTTCATGGGAAGCGTGGACCTCCTTGATATGCTATCGGCACTTTACAAGTTCAGTTTCAGATCCCGACGATGGTACATGTACATTTGGTGGCACACTGTCACAGTGGCAGTAATCAATGCATGGAACCGCTACAGAAGAGACCAGAAGAAACTGAATCCCAGGAAGAAACCCCTGCCTCTGCGAAGGTTTCAGGCTTCTGTTGGCACCTCTCTCACAAGCACAGGAAAGGTCACAGTCAAGTGTGGCAGACCACTATCCTCTCCAGAAGCAGCGCCAACTCCCCCCCGCAGAAGGCCAACCTCTACGGTGCCCCCTGATGTGAGAAAAGATGGTCTTGATCATTTCCCAACATGGGAAACCCGACAGAGATGCAAGCATTGCAAGGGAGGCAACTGCACCCATGTCTACTGTGGGAAGTGCAAAGTGCATCTTTGCCTGAACAAGGACAGAAACTGTTTTCAGGCCTACCACCATGCAAATTAAAGAGGTTGTGAATCAAAAAATGAGACAAACTAAGTGAAAGGTTCCTCTTCCACCCTGCCATTTCCATTGGTGGATTTCTCAGTGCTGTGTGATACAGTAGCAGATACATAATAATAATAATAAAAATAATAATAAATAATGGAAAAAGTGTTATTTTCTATAAGGAAAAGTGTTCTTTTATATGTTTGGAATTACCAATGTGTTAAATACTTTTGTGTTTTATGATGTTTTTGTTCTAGGCTCTGTTTATACAAAATCAGGGCTGCACAGATATTATAGAAGTTCCTGTGTAGCTGCCAACATTGGTTTCAGCACTGACAAGCCAGTTCAAATACATGAAACATATATAAAGAAGGGAGAAACCATATCATTGTAGTGTGCGAGAAACATGGCACGCATGCTAAAGATGAAGCCCCATCCTTATGATTTGTTTATAGCTGCTCTCTTGGCCATCTTGACAGATTGTCCCACAAAGACAACACACCGTCTGTTTCTGTCAGTTGTATCTCATGCCAGCACTGAAGCAAACGGACAAAACACCGAAAGACTCCTCAAAGAAATAAAGGTTGGTTACCAATAGCCTTCATTATCCAGTGTTGACCAGATATGAGCAGATACTGCTGGACCTCTGTTTGAACACCACATGTTTTCAGTACAACAGATGGTTTTATAGGAAAAAGCCTGGCTGTGCCATGGACTCCCCAGTCTTTCCCACTGTGGCCGACCTCTGTGTGGGAAGAAGCAGAGCTCTGAACTCCTTCAGAGGAGCATTGCTGAGCCACTGGTTTAGATTTTTGGATGACACATGGGTAAAAATCAAAACCCAGGAAGTGTAAGCCTTCACAGAACACAGTAACTCAGAGGACAGTAACATCAAGTTCACAGGAGAGGATGTCAGAAACAACAGCTTGACCTTTTTGGGCTGTGCTGTACACACTGAAGAAGACAGGAGCCTTCAGACTGAAGCATTCAGAAAACCAGCACACACAGATCACTGCTAACTCTGACTCTCACTGCCTGTTGGATCACATACAAGGAGTTATCAGGACCCTACACCACCGAGCTGATAAGGTGCCAGCCAGTTCCCAGGCCCAAGTGTTCAATGTTTTGCAAACCTAGCAACACACTAAGACAGGAACTGGTCCACCCAAAAGACCACACACCCAAACACAAGATCAGTCTAATGTATGCAGTCCAGTGCAGTGAGGAATTTTGTTTCTTATATGAATTTCGGCACATTTTAGGATTCACATTTGGCTTTTAATAAGGATATATCTGTGAATGTGTATATGTAGTTTATACTGTTGGCTTGAAGACAAATCGACTCACAGTAATACACAGAGACAGAAGGCAGTGGCATATATGGTGTTACTGGTGAAAAGCCTTGTGTTTATCTTCAGTTTCTATATATCTGCCCTGCTGGAGAAGCTATGTTTTATTTATAGGAATTTTTCCCCCAGTGGAAAGATTTACTTTTTCTGTCATTTTCATTTAGGAGCCAAACACAGTGTTCCAGCCCTCAAACTGAAGGTGAGGACAGCTACTGTCTCAACCATTGTTGAGAGTAAAGATATCGCAGAGAAAGACAAATAATACGCCCTGCAGGGACGCCGTGGTACATATACTGCACCATAAATCACCACAAATCATTTCTGCTGTTACCAGAACTCCTGTGTTAAAAAAACGTACATAAATGCAGCCAGTCAGTGTGAGAAAGTGCAGACAGCAGGTGATTGTCTTTCCTTGCTGAAGGTCAGGTTACCATCTCTGTGTCAGTGTTTGGTCTTCTCACCTGCCACCCTGTTTGAGGAGCAGGGAGTGCAGTCGATTGTATCCTAACACCCATGTCCAGCCAAGGCCCAGCTGCTGTCTCCCTCCCTTTCTGTTCCCCTGTGCATTTTTTCCCCTGTCTACTTTAATTTATCTCACAGAAACTTAATTGCTTAGAAAAAGAACAAAGTCCATCCTGTTTAAGTAAGGAAGGACAATATTAAAAGAACAGGATAAGCCCAATAGCCTGCACAGTAACATACCAACATGTCATACCTTTATGATTAGATCCAATGGTTAGTGTCGAGTTTAAAATTAATTATTTAAAAAAAAAATCCCTGCCAATTAATATTCCAGTGTACTATTCTAGATATCCGTTCTGCGGAATCACACTTTTTTTTTCTTTTCTTTTCTTTCTTTCTTTTTTTTTTTTTTTTTTTTTTTTTTGAAAAATCAGGATGTAGTCGATTTTTTTTGTAGGCTAGAGACAGCTGAGCAGGAATTCTGACATGAAATTCTCCAGGCTTGCAATTACATAAGTCTGCGTATAGGACTGCGGTGTCAGAGAGGAAGAGTTGAGCGCAGGGAAACTCACGTCTGTGTTTTGACGCTGAGTGCAGAGACCAAAGAGAGGCGATGTGGCGCTGTCACATATAGGCTAGCCTGCAAGTCTAATCTGGATTAGAGTATCGCCCAGTCTGTAGCTAGGGCTCTAATAATCAGATTATTCTGTATTTGGCTGATGCTTTTCTAAACCGAAGGAAGAGATGCGAGAGCATGACCGGGGCAGGCTACTTTATGGCCGGCAGGTGCCGCGGATCTTTGAAAGAAACGGCGGAGAATGTGAGCGCGATGTTTTAATCGGAGTTTTGCGGGATTTGAAATGAAGATTGGCTGCAAGGCGAGGAAAGTCGCCCGCTGCGGTCTGGATGGTGCGCATCAACCTGTGCAGCACATCGCGCTCTGCCGCATCCACACAGATCACTGCAGCCTCCACTTCAGACACACGGCTGCTCATGGCAGTGCTTCTCTTTTTTTTTTTTCATTGCTCTGGACATCTTCCATCTCTGAAACTACAGGAGCATTTTTTCAAACATATGATGATCAGGTGAGCCCTGTCGTGCTACGGATAGCAGGAACGATTGTTTGTGTTTTGTGAAAGTGTTATAATGGCATTGCTTCAATCCATGCGGTAAGAAAAAACTCAATCATTTTCATATGCACTTCTAATGAAATGATCTTTGACATGGTAGGGAAGCAGGTAAGAATGCAGTGATGGCATCTGATGAAATTGCAACTGGAGGAAAAAAACTTTAAAGGACGACAGGCTGGGGACAAGTGAGCTTTGGGCGCATGCCGTCCGGTAAGTGGACTTGTCTTGTAGCCCCTTATCAACTGTTGTCAGTAGTAACATCATGATGATTTACTTAATGAGATGAGGTACATAGTTTGGATAATCCTGACGGTCTGATACCCAGATGAAGACGCAATCGTGTGCCAAGTGTGTCAGTCAGGTGGGGCCAGGTCCGCTGGCAGGTTAGAGGACAGGATTAAGCACAGCAAAGCCATGGAAATAAACATGGCTTGCCAGATTCCACATGTTGTCGTCTCAAGGCTGTGCTATGTGTCGACGTTCCTCTTGGAAAGGGAGAAAACATCCATGTTCCAAGGAGAGTGCACAGATCCTGTAAGAAAATGGATAGGCAGAGTGTAGTGCAGAGTAGAAATAACACACAAAAGAGGCTTTGGCGGGATTCAGTCCCAGGTCAAAGACTGTATCTGCCCAGGGAAGTGGGATTTTGTCCTGTGCACTGCATCAAGTAATTTTATTCATGCCTTAGGTTTAGATGTGTCTGAATGAAAATGAATGAAAAGGGGAAAAGGTGTGACCATATCACCAAGTCTTACTTTTTCCATCCCGTTATTATACAATACACACTGATGTGCTTTTCTTTTGCACAATTTGAATTAAGACACATAGAGAAACCAATACCAGAGGACAGAGTTAGAGGACAGAGAGGCAGCCTTTCCTCGAATTTGTCCGATATAATACCTTTAATCATCAAGAAGTTCCTGCACAACTGCACCAACTCTCTACTCCCGCTCTCAAAGCTGGTCAGACTGATGAGACTCTCTTATCAGTGTCTGCCACTTAACTCTGACAGCGTTTTTCTCCCTATTTAACAGAGGCATAGAGTCAGCAGGGACTTCACTGCTGTGATAAGTTCATAGCAAACGGCAAGTGTAATTTGTCTGATCGCCTTAACTTTTAGTTCAGCTATTAAATAGTCCCAAGTATTCCCACAATGTACGTGTTAGTAACATAGTTGTTAAAAATTAAATGACTTTTTCTTGTCTTTGAACAGTGACATTCTTTGTACAGTGTCAACCAACCATTTAAATATCTTTTACCAACTGAACGGTTGGCAGCCTTGTCTATTTGAATTATTACTCACCCTTAATGTTCACCTTCAAGCAGTTTGAGAAACTTCAGGGTTCCAGGTTTTCCACCTGGAGTCCTGTGTTTGTCCTCGTACGGCTGCACTTTTTGGCTCTGCTAAAACTCTGCTCCTCCACAGGCCTGACTGGAGGGCTGCCAAATCCCTGCTGACTCAATATTCTACTGAGTAAGAGAGATTTTCCTTACTCTGTCAGCATGAACTGATCCGAATTGACTCAGAAGTGGAAATTGATTAGGTTAATGCAGGGGTGTCTGCAAAAGCTTAGGCTTGAGGGGGTTGCCACTTTTGGCTAATTAAATCTGACAAGCAGCACAGCACGCTGATGCTGATCATACAAATATCACTTCTTATGAACAGCATGTAGAGAAGGGGAGCAACAGACAATAAGGGAAGAAATAATGGAAGTATAAAGGGTTGGCTAGGTGGGTATTGACACTGTCCCGACCCTGGTAAGTCCAATCAACTGTCCAGCAAAATGAAAGCATCCCACTTGTAGGGCCTGAAGTAGCTACAGGTCTTACAAATTACAGTAATACATGAGCAAATGTTTTCATTTGCTTTCAACATTGCTGTGGAGCTCTCTTGATTAAAAAAAAAAAAAACTTTGGAGGTTTGTAGTAGCAGAGTTGATGCAAGAAAGTCCATGAATGACGGCATTGCTTGCTAAAGCTCCACATTAGATTGAAGCGAGCCCTGACCTCTTCTGATATAACATTAGATTGGTAAAATAATCCTCAGTAAAACGGTGGATTTAAAACAGTAAAATCACTGTTACCACAGTTTGATGAGACTAGCAGGGGATAACTGCTGTAGCTGAAGGCTGTCAATTAAGCTAGAGAAGGAGGAACAACAAATGAAATTGTGTTTTGACTGGATTGCCTCCACTCTGAGGTGTGAAAGTAACTTCTAATCCCCAGCAAAACTGATTATTTGACTCAATTCATTCAGGTTTCTACACCCAGTGAAAACAAGAAAAATAATTTTCATAGAAATTATACACTCAAAGATTTTAATTTCCTATTCCATTAAGCAAGATAGCAACACTGTAACAGATGACTGATTGTGGCCGTTTTGAACCGCCATGATCTATCTAACTGAATATAAATTATTTACACCCAACACAAGCATTTGTCTTTTTTGTTTTGTTTGCATAACAATGGACCAGCACTGCACTGGTGTCTCCCTATTGTTGCATAATCTGATTGCATATTGTATAAATATACCTGTTGAATGGCAGGAACTGTCACAGCAGCAGCTGTTTTATTCCTGTTTTGCGATCAGTCTCTGAGTTATCTGGCTGCAGTTTTTTCTCTGTGAAAATCAAGAAACAAATGTATATGTTACCTTACTGGCTCCCTTTCCCTTTGCTGAGGAGAGAGTCATTATAATCAGAAATGGCATGCTCATGGACACAAAAAATGGAATTTGCATTTTAGCAAAGTCTTTTCTCTGCTGGTGGATTATGTCCAATGAGCTTAGCTTCCATATTAATTTGTCAACTTTCATGTTTAGCACTGCGGAAAGCCAATTTTTAACTACTTTTGACAATGCTGTGTGTGTATACGCTTAGTCAACAGCTAATGTAACTGTATGTAAACGTGACAGATGAACTGATCGCCCATTTGTATTCCAATGATTCATGTCCCTACTGTCTAAATTTCCTGTAGTGAAAGCCTCTTTAATATGGGGGATTATAGTTAATCCAGTCTCAGTCTGGATCATTCTGTGGCTCATGGTGAAGTGGGTTGTGTGGCATGCCTGTCACAATTCATGCCACATGGAGACAAGCTGGGAGGAGCTCAGTGGAGATCCATACAGTATAGTTTCCAAACCCTGATTTCCCACAGGAGTTTCCAAATAATGTGCTTCTGAATGCCTAATGGACAGTGGTTAGGGCCTAACTGGAAATCAGCTAAGAGAGAAAGAGATGAAGAGGCTAAGTATTCTTGGCCACACAAACATACAGCCATCTCCACTCTTCCTGATCTGTGTGTCTGTGTGTGCGTCTGCGTGTCTGTGTCTTCTTTTACTATTGGTATCCACATGGTTTTGGAAGCCACATGGTCTGTAAAGCGAGTGTATGAGTGTGAAGGCATCACTGTCAAAGAACAAGTGTGCCCACCCGGTCATTAGATAACACACAGTCACATTCTGTCAGACAAACCACTGCTATAATATTTCTCCATGTGTGTTTCCCTCCATTTAGTCTGTCATAGGTCATCTAATATAGTTAATCTGTCATGGATCATGGTAGCTAATTTGGGATTAACTGCTGTTTGACTGGCCTTGAATGAGATTAAACCCCCTGGGCTCTATGCTGTCCTACTTCTCAGATGATCCCAAAAACAAAGGAGCCAGCCACCTCTGGCTTATTTATGTTTACATTCTGACTCAGACGTGATGTGTCTCGACAGCACACAGAGGGAAGAGAGAAACACACACACGGTTCCCCTTATGGCTGCCAATGATAAGTAAAGAGGACGGCGGGAGAGGACCAAGGGCGGTGGAGATTAGAATAAAGGTGGAGAGATGAGAGGTCAGAGAAGGAAAGGAGTCAAGATTAGAAAAGGCGGGTGAGCGGGGGAGGGGGGGGGGGGGGGGTTGGTAGGAAGGAGAAAAAGAAGTGAGGTCAGTGGAGCAGACGAATGAATGACATTAGCGTGGGATTTAGGACTGAAAAATGAGGTAAAATACGGTCAATGTTTCCATTGCAACATGACTCACAATTTTAGTGGAGATAATCATTTTTTGCATCATGATTTAAATTTTCAATGGGGAACAAACTATTTTTGTTGGAGGTGTGTATCAAACCAATATGTTTTCTTACATCTGGAGAATACAATTTGTAGGCCAGGGTATCTCTGTAGCACTATAATACTGTATTTATAATGATCTTCACTCAAACATTTTAACTTAATCAAAATTAGTATTACAAGTTTGAAGTATTACAATTTCAACAATATTTCAGTTAGTTGTTCAGCCCTAATGTGATTTCTATCAGAGAGGACCGTATAGGACAGGAAAGGAGTTATAGGACCCGGAATGAACCAGATTTGCAGCTGGTACTCAAACTAAACTGACAACCCTAGCTCAGACTAGATGATGGAGGTGGTATTAGTAGCAGCATGGAGAGACCTGCAGCACCCAGTGACTGTTACATTAAAAAATAATTAGACCTGCAAGACACCCAACTATACCCACTTAAGTGCTCTATTGTGTGTCTCCCAAGGTCATTAGCCCAGACTGTGTTGCTGAGTAACTGTAAAGTATTACATTACTGTTAAATGTGGTGTTATTACCACAGTTTGCTGAAGCTGATAACAACCACATCTAAATATATATTTTTTTGTTCCTCACTAGGTTTCCATGGTCCAAAGTGATGGACAAGATATGGATGTTATGTCTAGATGCATCAACACTAGCACCATGCTCGACTTCCTAGGCGACTGCTGCTCGGTTTGTCTGACCACAACTACTTCATCGTAGCTCCTGGGTGACCGCCAGCATGGAGGAGAGCAAGCTCATCTTCAGCCTGGATGGGAGCAGTGAGGGCCCCACCGTGGCCTTCTCTAAAGACACACCAGAGACTGGCGAGAGCAGGCCTGACTTCAGCCTAGGGATAGATTTGGATCTAAGTCAAGGCCACCGCTCACAGCCGTTCTTCATACCTCACTCACCTTCCTCCCCAGGTTCCCTGGCTGACCTGTCAGCCTCATCAGCAGGCTTTCTTGTCACCACCAACCTGGTCAAATCCTCATCCACAGAGCTTGAGCCCAGAGAGAGCAGCTCTCTGAGATCCAAACCTCTGCTTAGCCTGGTCAAGTCCCTGTCCACTGAGATCTCACGCCGCGGTGAGCCAGAGGTCAACCTGTCCAAGTCAGATTCCAAGCTCAACATCCACCCCTGGAAGCAGCTGACCCAGCCCAAGATCCCAGAAGCCAGACCTGAAGCAAGGGCGCTGCATGGGGATGATGGCTGGGCGTCACCTTCCTCCCCAGGCAGCTTGTCTCCCACTGAGCCACGGGGCAGCTCACTGATCGCCGAGCTGGAAGACACACGGAGGAAGTTCTCTGAGGTCATGCAGGACCCTCTGAGCATGCTGAGTAAAATAATGGGGGATGAAAGCTCAGGCAGCTCCAAACAGGGGAGGGGCTCTGGTGCAGGGGACTCACCATCATCCTTGGGGAGCTGTGGAAGAGAAGGGAGCAGGACCCCAAACAGTGAAGATGGGGGAGCAGACACTCACCTTAAGTGCCGGAGAAGAACTGATGGTGAGCATAGAGGTGTGTGTGACACACCGCTGAGAAGACTCCAGATGGGTTCCTTAAAATCCTCTCTGTCTTCAGATGCCCATGGCCACAGCAGAGGCAGCCATTATGAGATCCACACCTACGGAGATATGCTTCAGGTGGTGGAGCTCCAGGGTAAATCCCCTGGGACACCTCGATTACCTCGTGCACAATCTCAGGGCATGATTGCTGGGGCATCAGTGCCTCTTCGTTGGCTTTTCTGTGTGGGTCTCCTAGCTTATGGGTTCTTTGTGCTGCCCCTGCCCACCTATATGACGGGCCTGTCTGTGGGGCTGGCCTGTGGATTTATGTTGGGCCTGGTGGTGGTGTTCATGTTCGCTCCTCAGCGCTCCACCGCCAGAAGCAAACAACCCAGCGCCCTGTACACAGATCCACTGAACAGGGAGCTCAGGGAGGCAGAAATCATAGAGGTAAGCAGTGATCAGAATACAGCACACAGACACACAGAGGCACACACAGGTATGCTCAAACAAACACACACATGCATACATCCAGCCATATGATGCAATGAGAAGCAGACTTTGCAGCTCTTTCTTTTGATCCAGATCTCACTCCTCCTTCCCCAGCTTCAAAATAAAATCTTGACTCACCCAGTTATCATTTAGAAGTTGGTGTATACATGAATATGAATTGGAGCTGCGGGCTATGATAATCACCATCTTTGTTAACAGTGTTCTGCAGTATAGTTTGTTTGAGTCCAACAGAGTACAAATGGGGCCATGTGCTGATTAGAGAGAACCACAGAGCTTAAATAGCGTGTCTCTCTCTTGGTTTTTTGCTTCATTTCATTTTCCTTGTCTCACATTCTCTCTTTCAGCATCAGTGAACTCATAGCTAAAGGCCTCCAAAGCTGCAGGAGTGTATTGCTAATTTCACCACAGCTCAGTGTTCACTCTGTCCTCTGTGGTATCTTGTTGGACCAAATTTCCATGTGTTTGTCACTCTCTAAGGCTTGCTCATCCTGTGAACACTCAACTTTGCTGAGTAGGCTACTTTGGCACTCACCACTGTGTGTGCGCGTGTGTGTGTGCGCTTGAATGTGTGCGTGTGTGTTTGTATGTGTGTGTGAGGTCTCAGCTGCTGCAGGTGTGAAATTTCAAGCTAAATTAATTTCAGAATTAGCTGGCTAAAAGCCGGCCCAAGCACAAACAAGCTGCCAAACTCACTCCAAAACAAGAATATCATAAACATTCATATTTTAAGAACAGCTAAATGCAGTAATTGCAGCTGATGGATTCAGCAGTACTTTGATCGATGGTGTTTGTGATTTTATCCAACCTTTAAAAAAGTTAGACAGAAACAGCATGATTATGTTGGCTCTTACACCATGAGTTTAATTAAGATCTGGTCTTAACAACTACTCAGAAACCTCTCTAGCTGGAATTGACTTTATAAAACTATCCATAATCCTAGTAGGTTAAGCATCTAGAAAGATGATTATTTCAGTAATACCCTTCTCATATCACTTCTTGACAGCTAAGCTGAGACTGAGGTTGGCTGCACAGTGTTACCGAGTTCAAACAAGGTGAAGTTTATGAGCAGAGAAGAGTCAACAGCAGCAGACTGCAGCCATTGCAAGGACACATCCACAGTGTTAAATGAGACAGATGTATTCTGCCATGTCTCATGTTTCCCCTCCTGCAGAGCTAGACTGTCACTGTCTGCACTGCTCACTGAGGATTTCATTTATTGGAGTCTTTGCTAAGTTTGCATGTTGTAGAGTATTTATTTTTCCATAAAAGTTTAGTTCTGATATTGACAGAGTCAGTTAAATGTCAGTTAAATTTAATGGAGATTTTTTTACAGGAGATATTTTTGCAACTGATAATAACTAATGCGCCTAAATATTGCCAGAATGCAATTATCAATATAATACAATTCTTGGATGACAGTGAGAAATACCATAACCACTGTTTACTGGAGATTTTTTTTTTTTTAAGTACAATGTTTATAGCTAACTTTGAAATGGCCCCAGCTGCAGAGAGCTGAACTGTGCTGCTGTTCCCTACAATTTTATCTTACTGCAATAAATGCATTCATAAATTTTTCCAGGGCTGGATGAACGAGGTGTACAGCTATGATCCAGAGATTTACCAGCCCTCTGTCACACACTCTGTTTATGCCACGCTGGAGGGCAGCCGGCTGCGCCTGGCATACCCACGTGCCAATATCCCCCGGTGGGCAGCTTTCGACGAGACACCCCATGAGGCCGCGTTTGTGCGCTCACGCACTTACCAGCTGGCCAACTGTAAGGTCAGTGTGCCTGCAAACAGATACACACTCTCACACATATCTATGGGTCCCAGGGGAGCATGCATGTCCCTAGGCGGGGGAGAAATAGAGACAAGGTGACCTCTCACCTGAACTCTCATCTTTCTGCACCCACTTTGTCATCTAACACGGAGGTGAAAGACCAGTAGGATTATGACTGAGGTGATGATTTTCAGGATGCTCAGGATCAGCTTGGCCTGGCTGCTGTCCCAGACATACATATAGAGGAAGGGTAGAGTAGTTTCCACTAGGACCACAGGATAATATTTTCACTAAATCTAACCATTGTGGGGAGTGCTGAAATAAGATGGATCTCTTTGGTAATGGCAAACTGTCAACCAAAATTGCTGCTGGAAGCCTCTCATTTACACAAAAAAAGGTACTAAAGTCAAAATGACACTTATTCCTCATCATTCCTCTTTGCTCATTTTCATCCCAGGTGTCTCTGTTGCCTCCTGTGCTGGCCCGCAAAAGGGTGTGGAACAAGAAATACCCCATCTGCATCGTCCTGGCGGAGGGAGAGGTTGGGGAGGAGAGCCTGATCGATGGGCAGGAAGAGGAGGAGAAGACCGAGAGACAGATGATCCTGGACCCACAGCGCACTGTTACCCTCTACCTGTTTGGACGGACTGGAAGAGAGAAGGAGGAGTGGTTCCAGCATTTCCTGTCTGCCTCCAAAGCTGGAGCCAAGAGCAGACTCAGCAAGGATGACTGCAAGACAGGTAAGAGGACATTTTACCCCCCTGGTGATTTGGAGGGGTATAGTTGGTTAAGGTATGCATAAAGATTAGTTTCTTGTTTTAAACTTGTGTATAGTCATTGGTGAATTGATCCAGTCTTTTTTTTTCTTAATTATCTGGGATTATTGTGGCACATTTGATAAACATTTCCATACTCTTCATGTTTCTTGTCACTCCCCCTTCTACGTCCATATCCATCATCTCTCTGTCACTCAGACTCTGTGGGTGGTGGAGATTCTGTCAAAGGAAGCGAAGAGGAGCTGCATGACTTGCCTGGGGCTACAAAAGCACGGGTGCTATTGGACTACAGTTCCTATATGACTCATCTGATTGGCTCAGAGAGTGGCAATCACACCCCCAGCCCCTGCCACAGTGACCAGGGAAGCCCCACAACCCAGAAAAAGGTGGGTGGACAGCACTGAGTACAAACTATGTGTTAGAATGACACATTTTGAACCGCTCTTATTTGGGTTTGAGATCTAATATCAAGTCTTGGATCACATTACTGCAGACTGTAAACTGATTTGACAAACTGTGCAATATGTCCCGTTTTAATTCTACCTTGCTGTCTCAGGTTCCCTCGGCACCAGACTTGCCCATCATCAAAGGATATCTGAAATTTGTTTCTGTTACCGTATACCGACCCTTTGGATGTTATGCAAATCCTCTACATGACTCATATTGATTGAGCTGGTCAATAACAGCTACTGTTCCATTGTGCTGTTCTGCAGTGACGCTGATCTTGTCCAGGATGCTAGCTCAGCCAAACGTTTTCATGCTGAGTGGACCAAATGCTCCAAGTGTCAATGTGCAGAAATATCAGATATCACCTGGCTTGGAAAGTATTTATAGGAACAGACTGCAACGCATCTGCAGCGTACCTGAGCACTGATGCAGAATCAGTATGAGAGTCTGCTTCAGTAGTCAATGGTTGTTAGAGAGGATTAAGAGGGTAGATAAGATGATGATGATGATGATGATGATGATGAGGTAAAATTAAATCTTGCACTTTGGTTCTAAGGGAAAAGACAGATTGTAGAACTTGTTAAAACACATATGCAGCCCAATGATCTATCTCGCACACATTTTTTTCATACATCACTCTCTATTGTTCCCTCTCTCCCATGCAGATCCCTAATGAGGAGTGTGGCTCAGGAGGCACAGCTGGAGCTGAGTCTACAGCAGCGACCACAGCAGGTGGATGCCCCATGGAGTGCCAGCCCACCTGGGTGAACTCCCTGGTGGGCAGGATCTTCTGGGACTTTCTTCGAGAGAAGTACTGGACAGACCAGGTGGCACACAAGATCCAGAGGAAACTCACCAAGATCAGGGTGAGGCTGAACAGGGATGTGGAGGGAAAGGATGAATGGATGGATAGAGGCAGGGATGGAAGTGATGATAATAATCATCCCTTACAAAAACAGGTCTCACAAAGTTAGTGATATAAAATGAGATTATGTTAAGTCCTTTTAAGGACAGTAGATAACTGATGTCCTTGGTTGACAAACTGAGTAGTCATCATCACCATCACTGTGATTAATGATGTCTCACTTAAGAGCAAGCGGATCTATTTAAAACATCTCCTCTCCTCATCTGGTGTCCTTTATCACAAAGTCAAGAGACATGACATTAGGCCCATCAACACTGCACGTCTCTTTGTTGTGAGTTTGTGTGTGTGTGTGTGTGTGTGTGTGTGAGAGAGAGAGAGCCTCCCTCTGGTTCCAGAGCGAGGAGGTGGGAGAGGAGCAGTCATTGAACCGTTGCATCCCATTATTCATCTCCTGCTCTCCTCTCTGACACAAACCGTCTCTTTTCACTCCTTTGTCTTTCACTCTTTCTCTTGCTCACGTCTCTTTCACACATGCACACACACTCACTGCAGGGTTCTCTTGCTCGCTTATTTATTGAGGTAATTAGCTATCCCAGTGGAGCCTCTGATGTATTTTACCCAGATTAAATCTAGAAGCTTTAGGACGTATGAACTGCCTGCCCGCTCTCTCTTTAACCATGTGCTTTGTCTCATGGTAGCTGCCATATTTTATGAATGAGCTGACGCTGGCTGAGCTGGACATGGGCACCTGTCTGCCCCAAGTCCTCAGCACCTCCAAACCTTCACTGGACCGCAGAGGTGAGTTTGCGTGCATGTACACATGTTTATCTGTGCAACTGGGTGTGTACCTGTCCATTCATGCCCTAATTCTTTTGATGAATGATCTGCAATAAACTCTTGGTAATCCATGTAATTTCCTATTCATCTGGCCTATGTCTCTCTCACTCTCACTCTCTCTCTCTCTCTCTCTCCGTGACACACATATGCACAAACATTTGGCATAACACTCACTTCTTGCAGTCAGCTAAGGCCAGGATCTCATTTGTATCATTATAGAGCTTGTCATGGCCGCCCTAAAGCCTTCCCATTGTTTCCCGCCCATGCGATTAGCAATCCTCTTAGCTTGACTTAGCACAACCCACAATAACATGCCAGAGCACATTAGGCCTATCTTCTATCGGTCTAATCTCCTATCTGTGACAACATACGTAGTGCCAGGCCAGATCATACAGAGATAATGGCTCGCTCTCCTAATACAAGCTTTAGGTCAAAGTAAATTAAGAAACACTGTGCAAACTACTACTCTGACCTCTCTAAAGTCTCCCCAGGATCCTTCAATCACTGTCAAGAGTCACAGCTGCTTCTTTGTCTCTCTTGTTCCCTCTTTACTTCCCATAAGGCCTGTGGCTGGAGCTGGAGGTGGTGTACACCGGCTGCCTTCAGATGACCTTGGAGACTAAGATGAACCTGTGTAAACTTGGCAAGGAGGGTGGGGTCGAAACACACAGCATGCTAGAGACCTGCCAAGTAGGGTAAGGCCCATGTATGCCTCCTGTTCACGTTTACTTGTTAAAAAAAAAAAAAAAAAAGATACATGTTGCATACATGAATTGTCTATCAAGAGGAAAATATTCTCTAAATTGACTAGTTTGATTTAAAAGGCACCACTTGGTTGTTTTGCAGCTCTAAACCCAGGCTGTGTGTACTGGCTGATAGTGACGAGGAGTCTTCCAGTGCTGGGTCATCTGACGAAGAGGAAGCCCCCCCCACAGAGCCCCAGGGACCTCCGGGAGATAAAAGCACACCAGTAGGAGCTGATGGGTAAATTAATACCGTTAATAGCTTTTCCTACTTTAGGCCTGGTGCAAGTGTACTAAGTGCAAGACAGTTGAAATAAATTATTTAACTTATGCTAAGCTTATGTCTGTGGATCAAAAAAAAAAAAAAAAAATCAAACGTCCTCTGTAGAAATCATAAAGCTTTGACCATAAAACTGATCATGAAACTGCAAGTTGTGTCAAACGCAGGCACGCTGGTGGCAGCACAAGCAGGAAGATCCTGAGATTTGTGGACAAGATAGCCAAGTCCAAGTACTTCCAGAAGGCCACGGAGAACGAGTACATCAAGAAGAAGATCGCCGAGGTGTCCAACATGCCTCTGATGCTCACCGTGGAGGTCCTGGAACTCTCCGGGACTCTGGTCATCAACATCCCACCTCCCCCTACTGACAGGATATGGTACTGAAATGAGAATTGAGTTTTCCTGTTCATATTTTCCATTGGCAGTATGCACTGTTCTCACACACTACCTCTCTCTCTCTCTCTCTCCCTCGGCCCTCCCAGGTACAGTTTCCAGGTGCCACCCAGGTTAGACCTTCGTGTGCGTCCCATGCTGGGCGAGAGGGAGGTCACCTTCACCCACGTCACCGAGTGGATTGAGAGGAAACTGCAGTGTGAGTTCCAGGTCAGTCCATCAGTCAGTCAGTGTTTTTTCCCCATCCCTCACTTAATATCACAGAAGATTTTGATGCTGCAATTCTGAAAAGGAACCTGTCTGTCAAAATCATTTCATGTGTATTTCACCATGTACGTGCTTTTTTTTACTGTAAGTGGGGGAGCATGTGAAATACAGTTCACATAGTCAAAGAAATAGTCTAAACTCTTTGTAACGTCTGACTCGTTATCAAACATGGTTTGTTGTTTTTGCGCCTCAACAGAAAGTGTTTGTCATGCCCAACATGGATGATCTGTATCTACCCCTGATGACTTCTGGCCTTGAGGATCCGACTCCATCCCACCAGTCTCCCGCTCATTCCTCATCCCGTCAGTCGTCTGTGGAGTCCCAGGAATACCTATCAGAGTAGCTGAGGCCACAGGTGGAACTACCTTAATGTAACACATTGCCAATGTGTGGCTATTAGCATGGATCCCTGATGGATTCTTTTATGGTGCTGTAGCTCGATGTTACCCCTGAATGTGTTTATCGTAACGAGAATAGGGTGCAGCTGGCACACATAAGGTAAGGTGGCACACAGAGTGACATGGTTTTACACTGAATGGCAGTGACCTGGCATCTCTGCGACTTTTGGTATAAAGCCCCGACTGTAGAGATGCTCTGGACAGCAGTGAAAGCACATTATTTCAACACTGTTTTTCAAGAGGGGATGTCTGACCTTCACGAAAGACGCTTTAAAAGATGCAAAAGATGCAAGACTGAGCTACTGCAAGTCTTGCAGATAACCCCGTGAAGGTGACTCTTGCACTGTTGATAACTTCTGTTTCGAAAAGTTGCTGCTTGAACTATCTAGACTGTGGGGGGAAAAAAAAAAACATTGAGATGTTGATGAAAATGTTCTCAGTGTTGCACTTGACTTCTGTTAGACTAAGCTACCTTGGCGCATGTCATTTTTGAGCAGTGGAAATGCCATTTGGATTTATTAACAAACAATAAATAACTGTTTAATGCTTTGAATTTATTTTATGAGCTTCAGCTGCATACAAATAGATGAAAAATTAAAAATGTGCATCAAACCATACTTGGTTTTCTACAAATGCAGTTAAAACTCACCTACTTACACACAGCCTGGCTTACTTACATGGATCAACAACACACTGTATTGGAAATGAAATTTTGTTGTTGTGTGTGAGTGTGATCAACTCTTTTAGGCCTCCTCTGGCAGAGGCTCTGGCAGTGTCTTTAGGGCATCTTTCTTCAGCGGGCCCTGCAGGTAAACAAGGATCATAGGAGGCAGATGTTAAAATAGTTTATAAGCCCTGAGTAAGGATCATGTCAGCGAAAGAGGAAAAAGAGCTTTGATATGAGACACACACACACTTAGATCTCACAAATATCAGCATTACTCACTCAAACATAAAAGCTCCTACACTCACCATTTCCTTGAGTCAAAATCTATTACATGAAACACACTTGTGCAAATTTGCTCACACTCACCATGAACGCCCTCTTCTCCTGAGCAGTCTGGAAGCGGCCATGACCAAATTTGGAGGTGGTATCAATGAACTTGAGATCAATAGCCTCCTTGAATTTACGAGATGTCTGCGCCAGCAGAGACTGAGAAGAGGAACACACAAAGATGCACATGTTCTGTGAAATTCACATGCAAAAATGTACACATGCAAAGTTATGTTCAAGTAAATGAGATTGTTGCTCTCATGTGTTCCTCACATTTACTTTGTTAACACCTGCAGTCAGTGAGGTACAATGGCATAGATGCAAGGAGTCATTGTTCCTTTACCAGTAAGATCTAAGAAAAGTGTCTCAGAATCACACCGTACCTTTCTGATGGTGATGACACGTTTTTTGGGGCCGACCACACAGCCTTTCAACATGACGAAATCATTATTCACATCACCGTAGTGGGGGAAGCCTCCCTACAGGGATCACAACCAGAATAAAACAAGGTGAAAGGAAAAAATGGGGATGTAAGGCGATTTTTCAGGGAGAATTTTAATTTGTATTAGAGTTGAAACTCCATGTGTTACTCACTTCGGTGCATATTAACAATTTGTTCTAGAAAGACACGCTTACCATGGGGCTGATGGTCTTCTGGCTGGTGTCATAGCTAGTAGAGGCATTATTACGGATCACCTTTCCATCCTGGATGTGTACACCCTTACCAATACGATAGATCTGGGGACAAAAGTGTGGAAATGAGAACAGAGACAGTGTAAATCTGGAACCCAGTCTTTTTCCCGGTATTAGATGGTTAAATGTAAATGGTTTTGTTCACTGCGATTGTAGAGTTAGGTTAAACAATAACAGTTAGCATACTTGTGTAACAAAAAGATTATATTGAAAGTGATTTTTGGCCAACCATGTGCTCATGGCATATACAGTGCTATTGCTAATGCTAATTTAATTGCAAATGTTGGATGACATGAAATTTCCTGGTCTGAGGATGCAATTTTTACTAGAATACGACACTTTAGTCTGAATATTATCTCCAATAGCAGGGAACTCAAGGAAGTTATGTTATTTACACCTTATTTATACTTCATTTATTTTTAGAATGCAAATTCGGCAATGTTATGGGAAAGGTTTCAACACATTTGAAAAGAATCCTTCAGATTACTGTATATGTGCAGCTAACCTTCTTGTTAAGCTCAGTGCGGTGGTGATAACCCTTCTGACCAGCACGGGCGATGGTGTAGCCCACACGGGCAGGATGCCAGGCTCCGATACAGGCCACCTTCCGCAGACCCTTGTGGGTCTTCCTGGGGAGCTTCTTTGTGTGCCAGCGGTTTGTCACACCTAGCAGAATGAGGAGCAGGAAAAGGGTGAACTGACCTGTTGTGTCATAAGACCCATGTATGAGGTTAAAAGGACTGTATCTTAGACTGGCATGCCCCCTGACAGGTGTATGTTCAACCAAATACATATCTAAACACATTTGTGGCACAATCTATTCAACCACTCCTACCTTTGAAGCCATGACCCTTGGTGACGCCAATGACATCAATCATCTCATCCTGGCAGAAGACGGCAGAGACGGGCACGGCCTTCTCCAGGCGCTCCTTCACCCAGTCCACCTTGTCGGAGATGCTGCCACCATTCAGCTGCACCTCCATGATGTGGGCCTTCTTCTGCCTGATGGGCAGCAGGCGCATCTGCAAGGAGGAGGAAGGAGAAATGGATGACAGAGATGACAGGGAAGCCTGTACTCCATAACCGGGAAATGTTCAGATGTCTAAGAAAGCGATGTGGTCCTGGGTTACTAGATTCAAAAGCCAGGGACAGACACACACAGAGCAGAACACACTGACTGTTTTCATCACATCACTATACAGATTTCCAGTCAGTTCACGGTCCTTTGTGAATTTGGCCTCTTTAAATGTTTGCCTCACAGCAGGCACTGAAGACTAGCTCTGAACCTGTGGTTATGTATCCCCCAGCCCTGTTTTTTAATGACCTAGATTCATTACTCAGCATGAGATAAGCTAATCTTGTAATTATTTCAGTGATCGTGACTTTGTCTTTTCCTTGACAAACAAGCTGAGATGTAATCTTGCTTTTATTGTCAAATAAACGCAACTGAAGAGAAAGGCACGGACAGGATATGATAACCTGATCCTCACAGAAATGTGCTCTGTCAGCGGTCAGCTGTTGACAGAGCAGTTCTCAACACTTTTATACAAATTGTGTAAAACCTGAAATCACAGATGATCACACTCTTCATGTAGGCTGGAAAGAAAAAAAAAAAAAAAAAAAACAAAGAAGCAAAAACATGCAGTCATTTTTACACTCTTACACTGCATTGGGATGATTAAGACTGAATGTAGACCGAGTTGCTGTCTCACTGGCTAGCCAGTGATTGTGCCAAAAATCAAAACAAAAACAAAAACAAAAACAAAAACAAAAACAAAACATGGTGATTGTACAAAAATGGCACCTTGGAGACAAATTGGCTGACAAGGAGTTGTAAAAGATGATGCATGTCAATTAAATCAAAACTATATTACTGTAACGATGCCCGGAACTGAACGTCAACAAACCATTGGCTACTCAGCAAAAAGGGGCGGAGCAAGAGGCTTTGTACAAGTAGAGTCAAAGTGAAAGTAAGTCGTAACGACAATATTGCTGCCCTCGATAGATGTGTGTTTCTTTCCAGAGGGATAAATCCAGAGGTGAGTAGTCCTACAGGCTTATAATACTTTCTGTGCGTAAACCGAGAGCACTAACACAAATCTGTTTTCATTTTTGCGATGACAAGGATTCATTAAATATGCAATATGTCAAAATGATTTGGCTCTTTGTAGAGAACGAGAAACCCAACAAGAGACTCCACTGCTGTTCTGCAAATTCGTAAAGTGAAAAAGAGCAGGGGTTGTGGAGTAAATTGAAAATTAAAAAAATATATGTATTTGCTTTTATTTAGTTGTTAACTGAGAGCATGAATGTTAACAAACTCTAACTCAGCCCCAGTGAAGTGACTTACAATTGGTTAATCTTGGCTGAGGTTTAGATCTTAAATTTATGCTCAGATTGACAACCTGAAGTGTCTCTTTGGGCACTCAATATAAAAATAAATTGAAAAGAAAAAAAAAGAAAAGAAAAAGTGTGAAGATATGGTTTATTAGTATTATTAAAATTCCTAAATGTGCAGGTTTTTCCAATTTTGATATCTGAAAGCTGTCTGAGAGAAAACAAACGTTCTTCAGGAAAACTGGTTTGCTTTCTACCTATTAATCTCTGACACAATGTCATGCAGTTTGAGAATCTGGTACACAGTCACATTTATGATGAAGTGTGTCAATGTGACCAAAGTGAAAGTTCTCTTGAGATTTGGGGGACAGTTTAAAAAAAAAAAGAAAGAAAGAAAGAAAAAGAAAACAGCCCAAGAATTGTTTTTCGTGATATTTTTTTCCTAAAAATGTTTGAGTGTAAGCAACCATTGTCATCTTTAGAGTAATGAGTTAAAAAAAAAAAAAAAAAGTCAATGCTGTGTTGAGAATACTCAAGGGAAAATCTAACGCTCTCATTTACAGAATTTTTAAATATGTACACCTGAACATCAATAAAATATAATCAATGCTGTAGCCATAAAGAGCCTTTTGTTTGTACATTCACCCTAAAAATTAAGCCATTGTTGTGAATTATCAAGGCAGTTAAAACCAGCAAAAAAGACCCCCTCTCAGTCTGGGAAAATATCTGGGACACGTATACTCACCAAGCCTGCATCTCAGTATAAAACATGTATGAGCAAAAAAAAAAAAAAAAAAAAAAAAAAAAAAAAACATTTATGTGAAGATCAGTGCTTGTGCTCCATCTGTCTGGATGTGTTCACTGATGCAGCATCCAACGTATCTGAGAGGAAGTTATCCAAAACACACTGATCCTCATGATGAGCGATATCACTATGCAGGTTCTCCACATACACAGGAACCATAATGGAGATTATCAAGGCCAGTAATTTTGTGCAAGACATCAGTTGTATCTGCAACATAGGAGGGCAGTTTTTGCACATACATGTTTTACACTGAGATGCAGGCTTGGGGAGTATACCTTTGCCAGATATTTTTCCAGACCAAGTGGGTGTCTCTAGGATCTTCAGTCTCAAGCAATTTTTGTTGCTGTTCTGTTAATTATGATGAAATTATTGATTAGTGCTGACACTTACTCTTTCACTTTAGGTTCCAGTGACTAGATGTCTGCTGCCAGCTGTCTGCTATCTGAGGATCAGTTCCTGTGCTCCATCTGTCTGGATGTGTTCACTGATCCAGTCAGTACACCATGTGGACACAACTTCTGCAAAAACTGTATCACACAGCACTGGCATGTTAATGTCCCGTGCTATTGTCCCATGTGTAAAAAAGTTTTCAACCAAAGACCTGAGCTGCAGGTCAATACTTTCATATCTGAGATGGCTGCTCAGTTCAGGAAGTCGGCTCAAAAGGAAGCCAGCAGCCGCTCAGACCAACGATGTGCCAAACCAGGAGAAGTTCCCTGTCACGTCTGCACCGGGACCAAACTGAAGGCCCTTAAATCCTGTCTGGTGTGTCTGGCCTCCTACTGTGAGACTCACCTGGAGCCTCATCGGAGAATCACAGTCCTGAAAACACATCAGCTGATCGATCCTGTGGAGAACCTGGAAGGCAGGATGTGTAAGAAGCACAATAAACCACTGGAGCTTTTCTGCAAGACTGACCAGCTGTGTGTATGTCTGCTCTGCACTTCAGACCACAAGTCACACGATATTGTTCCTCTGAAAGAAGAATATGAGGGAAAGAAGGCTGAGCTGGGGAAGACAGAAGCTGAAATTCAGCAGATGATCCGAGAGAGACACGTGAAGATTCAGGAGATCAGACGGTTGGTGGAGCTCAGCAAGGAAGCTGCAGACAGAGAGATGGCAGACAGTGTGCGGGTCTTCACTGCTCTCATGCAGTCTGTTGAGAGAGGCCAGGCTGAGCTCGTTCACATGATCGGAGAGAAGCAGAAAACAACAGAGAAACAGGCTGAAGGCTTCATCAAAGAGCTGGCGCAGGAAATCACTGAGCTAAAGAAGAGGAGCACTGAGGTGGAGCAGCTCTCACACACTGAAGACCACCTCCACCTCTTACAAAGCTTCCCATCCCTGAACACTGCTCCACACACCAAGAACTGGACAGAGGTCCGAGTCCATCGCTCATCATATGAGGGGAGTGTGAGGAGAGCTGCGGCTCAGGTGGAGGAGACACTCAGTACAGAGATGAAGAGGCTGCTTAAGGCTGAGCTGAAGAGGGCCAAGCAGTATGCAGTGAATGTGACTCTTGATTCTGATACCGCTAATTCCTACCTCGTCCTGTCTGATGATGGGAAACGGGTAAATTGTAGTGATGTAGAGAAGAATCTCCCGGACAACCCAGAGAAATTTTTTGCTTGTCCCTGTGTCTTGGGAAAGCAACACTTCTCTTCGGGAAGATTTTACTACGAGGTTCAGGTTGAAGGGAAGACTAAATGGGATTTAGGAGTTGCCAGGGGATCAATCAACAGGAAGGAAGAAATCACAGAAAGCCCTTTGAATGGCTACTGGACTTTATGGCTGAGGGATGAAAAAGTGTACAGCGCTGCTACTGGCCCTGATGTCCCCCTCTCTCTGAAATCGAAGCCTAGGAAGGTCGGGGTCTTTGTGGATTATGAGGAAGGTCTGGTCTCCTTTTATGACGTAGATGATGCAGCTCTTATCTACTCCTATACTGGCTGCAGCTTCACTGAGAACCTCTACCCCTTCTTCTGTCCCTGTCTTGATGATGATGGTAAAAACTCCACCCCTCTGATCATCTCTCCTGTCAATCGCACAGATTAGTCTCAGCATTCTAGTTAATAGTGTTTATATTGCTTGCGGCTATTTATTATCTGTTTATACTGTAAATTTGCTTCATATTTTGCTATCCACTTTGCTGCTGTAATGCTTGAAATTTCTCCACTGTGGGACTAATAAAGGAATATCTTATCTTATTTGACACTCTCAGAAAGATTCACTGCTATTTAAAATGAAATGGACGTATTTACTATAAAGAATATGCTTCTGTAATGTAAAGTTCATGACTTTATTGTGTTCTTGGCAAATAAGCTGACATGTAAGCTAGCTTGTATTGTCAAATAAACTAAACTGGTCATTCTGGTCAGAGATCACTCTCCCTCATCCAGGCATCAGCCGTCCAGTGGCACCATTCCTCGGCATACTTCAGAGAAATGTCACCAAACACCATGAAACCATCCCACAAACACTTCATCCTCTCTGCAATAACCTCGACATAATGATAACTAACTGAAACTGTATTGTGTGTTGACAAAACTAACTAAAATAAATAAAAATTATAGAAAAAATGTCTTAAGTTTTTGTCTGTTAGTTTATTTGGTTGTTCAGCTGTCCTAAATTTTTTTTAATAGTATGACATTTTGTTGTGTTTTATAGTTTTTCTGACACTTTTGAATCTCACCCCTGACAAATACCCCATATTACAAAAAGAGCATTCTCAAAAAATAAAAACTAAACCAGCAAACTGAAACTGAAAACAAAAAGTCAAAACTAAACAAAAAATTAAAAACTAATGAAAAACGCAAAGGCATATTTTCATTGAAAGTTCCTGCTAAAAAATATCTGATTTTAGTAATGTTGTTGAGAGCGGTGTTGAGAGGTCCTAATAATGTTTACTGCCAACATAAAAGTTTCCTGTTGGACAGAGTTTGAGTGGGCAGTCAGGTCCTGCCCTGAGGATTATTTTTAAACTGCCATTTGAAACACCACACTCCAGCGCTCCTCACAAACAGACAGAGGAGAGTCGTGGTCAAAGCGCTTTAGATCTTGGCAGCCGGGGGATTAATGATTGGGGGGCTTTTCTTTCCCCAGAGCATGTGATCAGGTGCAGAGCTCTGACACCTCGGCCCTGTTGTAGGGGTAAGGGAGGGGAGGCGAGCAGGGTATACTGTGTGCTGTCAGTCACTGCCTACTAACCAATGGGACAATGATACCAACCTGCTGAATTTGATGAATTAGACTTTGAATGGGATGAGACAACATCTGTTACATTGTGTTTCTGGAGGTCAGGTGAAAAAAGAAATCACATGCTACTAGTTAGTATAATTTTGTTCTTTGAATATGTTAAACATTTTGGATGTAAGGCTCAGTGTTACAAGATGGTTGGTGTAAGAAGTCTGTCACTCTGAGCACTGTGCCGTCCCAGTGCAAACAATGCTGGCCCACCTGGGAGTGCACAATAACCCTGATGACTGAGCAGTATTTCTTCATCAGAGCAAAATCCTTGTCCAGCTGCTTCTTGCCGTTCTCATCCTGCCACTTCTTGCTGTACTTGGTGAAGGCCTTCTTCTTGCTCTTGTACCTGAAACACAGAAAGATATGGAAAATGACAGTGGCAGTGAGGCAACACATGTGTGATGAATCGGCCGTGCACAGGATACGCATCAATGGACAATCATGGGCACACACCAGTTTTTGTAGAATCTACGCTTGCACTCGTCACTGAGATGCTCGGCAAAGATGGTCTTGAAGGAGCGCAAGCCACGGACGGTGTCAATGTATCCCACGACCCCCATCACAATGACCGGCGGCGTGTCAATGATAGTGACCGCCTCCACCTCCTCCCGCTTTGATTGCTCTGTTGGAGAAACCCAGGCAAATGTTAGTGACATAGAAAAATATATGACCTCTCAATACTCAGTAAAGGCCAATTTAAGTTAAAGGAAGTCTCTAGCATTTTTAAGAGGAAATATTTTGGACATTTCATCTTTCTTATAACAATGTAATTCCTATAATGTAATTTAATATAATTCTTAGAACAATGTAATATTGTTTCATAGTAGTTCCACACACTAAGCTGCATAAAATGTGCACAGAACAGGTTTGCATCCAGCTTTCCTGTCACTCTGCTGCTATGAACTATCCAAGCATAAAGGTAAATGAAAAGGAAAATGTGAATCAGAGTAAATACTAAATACCAGTCTGACTCATAAAGATAGTAAATATCACACACAGAAAATGTTTACCTCAACTAGAGCCTGAACAGTACTGGATTTTGGACTGATACTCATTTTGCTATCTGGGTGTTAAACAAAAAAAAAAAAAAAAGCTCCAATAACATTATTAGCAGATATTTTTATACATAAGATTCACTCTGCCTGCTTACTATCCTATACAAAGCATTGTAAACAAAGTCTGTTGGACAAATTATTTAATGATAATAGTGTCTGAATTTTTTTATGTGCTTTTCATGTGAATACATTGTTGTCCATATCGATATGCTGAGAAAAAAAAAAAAAAAAAACATCTGTGATGAGATAATATTGACAGATAATGTCAGCCAGCCATTATATCGATTAGACTCTTAGAATGCAATGCATGATTCTCAGTCCGGCTGCACATACTGAGGCCAGCTCGGTGCACCTCCCTGAGGATGTGGGTCATGCCAGCCTTGTATCCCAGGAAGCCAGTGAGGTGGACGGGCTTGCTGGGGTCATCCTTGGGCCAGCTGCGCACCTTCCCCCTGTGCCTCTTGCTGCGCTTGCGGGGCAGGAACCCCATGTGCCCATGGCGCGGGGCGTGGAATTTACGATGAGACTAGACACACAGGGACAATAAACTTGCATATGTCACATCGACATCCCCAATGAAATTTAACCCAAACATCCCAAAGTGTGTTTATGGCACCTATGCAAGTCTGGCACTGTGACATTTACCAGATTACAGGAAGAGCTTTTAAGACTGAAAAGGAAAAAACACTGTGTGCTTAATGGCACTGCCAACATTAGACACGTGCCCTGCAGCTGCTAGCCCGCCATGTCTGTCACACTGAAGAGGTACTTGTGGAAAAACTATGAAGTCACTGAGAAAGATGTCAGTCATTGCCTCTACTCATTACAGTCCAAATTTATAGAATCATTTGTAGATGAATGAGATGTTACACAGCGTGTTGCTGTCAAGCTTATTTCACATGACCTCCCACTTTCAATCCTCATATTCAAATTCTCTAATGACAGATGGGTGGCGATACCAAACAGAAGATTAAAAGTAAATGCAATCAAAGTCCTTAAGATTTATTCCTGTTATGCAATAGCCTAAAAGGAATACCTTCTTGAGCAGATGAGTATATTTTCAGTTTTGATTTCTAAGAACACAGGGCTTCGGTGTCATATGATGCAGAACCAGCTAGAAGATTCTTACAACACACACCGAAAAATGGACAGGAAAAATAAATTCAATACAACAAACTACTCACAATGCTTCCTTGTGGTGTCCTCAAAGACACCCGTAACAAGATAACTTTTCAACACACCCTTACAAATCAATGATGACCAAACACAGAGATAAACTACATGCACAAAAATCAGGAGACACAGGAAAATAGACACCGATGTATCCTTAAGAGGAGAAAAGACACAAAAAAAGGAGGAGCACTGACCATGTCTGTGTGCACCGTCCAGGCGAGGGACAGAAAGAGAGAGGAGCAAGTGCTGATGTAGGGTCATAATACTTAAGATGATACTCGGTGTGTAAGAGCTCTAATTTGGTGGCTGGCTCAGTTAAAGAGCTGTATTCACTTTCAAACATGGCAATTGCTGCCAAGTCCCGACAGGAGGAGGGAAAAAGTTGCACCCATAGGTCTTCTGTGCTGAGGAGGCCCAGTGAACGGGAACCATCTGTTGGAAAGGAGAGAGCAGGGAAAATAAGAAGTGATATGACTCGATGTTACTCACTCAATTGAAATATTCCGAACGTGACAATATCAGCAAAGGTTTACAATCAAAAATAACATTTCTTTGTGTTCCTCAGCAGTCACACCTTTGTGCACTCGAGTAAGTGTTACAGCCAAGATTATTTACCCCACGAGATCACAAAGATTACACAAACCCTCCAGAATAAATAACTGCACAATTAAATAGAGATGCATATATGGTGAAAGACATCTCATGTTTTTATTTAAATAGATATTCTGCCATATACAGCTAAATATATTATTAAAGGCCTGAGCAAACAGTTATGAAGATTAAGCAAGATGAAGGCTGTATTTGTTGTTTTGTGCAAGGTAACTGCAAGTTGTCATATTTGCATTCATGGCACAGGCTAGATTTTGTTAGAGTGGGGGTTTTCCTGCAGTGGAGGAGTTTGGAGCTCTGCACCTTGCTTAAAAGTACTCCAGAGGTGTGGCTGGACCCCATGGGTGTACTACCAGCCATTGTCCAATCACCATCTCACAGCTGGAATAAACACCTTTTGTCAATGATGGAAAAAAAAAAAAAAAAAAAAACAGCAGAATTTTTCTGAAAGAAGAGGGCATTTCAAAAAATGCCCTCTTCTTTCAGAATAAAAAGAATGCTTTTAATATACTCAGCATTTACCAATAAATGTTAAGGATCTTAATCTTTGAAGATGTTTTGCCAAACGGCAGAGGAGGCAGGTATTGGGACAGCATGGTCGTGAGTTTATTTTATAACTAACCAAGTAAAGTTCAGACCAACATAAAATGTTCTGGACGCCATTATTCAGGTGTCTAGAGATAGGAAATGCTCTGTACAGTTTCCCCACCAAGCATCACAGCAAAAGTCATCAATAAAACTGACTAGAGTACATTATCAGCCCCTGTACTACACTGCCACCTACTGGCAGACCAAGGTACAACAGCTCCAACCGTGACCTTTTACCTTCGACCTTTATGGAAAAAATAAGACAGGATTATCTCAAATCTCTAACTTGGTGGATTATTGCCACTTAATAAAAAATATTTCTTTACAACATGATAAAACAAAAAATAAGCTGTGAAATAAATCAAGTTAAATTTAAGATTGAAAACAGTTGACCTCCAGCTCGCCATGTTAAGTCTTGTACGCATGCGCTACCGCTAAAGGAGAGCTGTCGAGGTCGAACTGTAGGATTTGCCTGTGTCTTCATCAAAATAAGGCAAAATGCCTGCAGACTTTGATAAAGATGCATATCCGGAGCCTCCTCGCCGGACCCCAGCGGCGGATAAACAGACAGCTCTGCCTAACCCAGCCCTGATCGTGTCCAAACTCTTCTACTACTCCGTGGACCTCCCTGTCACCACATTCAGAGGTGGGCTAGCCAGGCCAGCACAACAACACAGCTAACACACGGCGTCTCTGCTGCCTGCAAAAATACAAATACACTGTTAACTCAAGTATACAATGCCTACGTTTTGAAACATGGAGCTACACAGACGCTTGACAAAGGCTACATGGTATAGGTTAGCTAACCAGCTAGCGTGAATAGTTAGCACCATTCATATGCCAGTTTCTTCACGCCTTTGAAGTTCATGTGTTAATACAAAGGCGGCTACAGCACAGTCCGGGTGACACTGGCTTAATAAGGGGCTAACAAGACGTATCCCGCTTTGCTGTTCCTTTCCATTTGTCCAGGTGTTGTGGACAGCATCCGAGCCAACAACAAGTCGGTGTATTACCACCAGAAGTTCCGCCGTGTCCCCGACCTGACGGAGTGCCAGGAGGGAGACTACGTCTGCTACTACGAGGCTGAGATGCAGTGGAGGAGAGACTAGTAAGGACACGGTCGTCTTTCATGGCAGCTTTCTAGTATCCATGTAATAACCTTCCCTCCTATTTGAGTCTGCTGGGCAGTGCTGGCCTGGCTACCAGCCTAGCACTGGCATGTTTGGTCCAAAACTATAATAACTTACCACCAGTAAATTGGACTGGTTGAAATAAACATGTAGGAAGGTAGGCATGTAATGAATGGGCCTAGTGCAGCAGCAATCAGGTATTGCACAATACATCTGTCCTATATAAAGGGAATATTATTTTATGCAAATAAATGCACGTTTTAGATACAATATTGAACTTGGAGTGCTGTATTTTTTTTACCAAAACTTAGTGCTTTAGGGTTTATCTCCGATTAAGACTCAAAGTAAATAACTGGAAAAGAATTTTATTATGGTAAGTGTGATTTGAGTCTATCTAAAATGAATGTTAGGAATGAATTCAGTCATCAGTTTTGATTGGCTAAGCAATAACTTCATTATTGTGCTAATCCTGCTTTGTAGGATAGGCCCCAAGCTCTTTCCAGCCATTCTACTATTGTACACTACATATTTTATTCAGTTTAGCTATGATGTTGATATGATAACAGTCTTCTGGCTGCACAAAAATTAAATCGACAAACACACACAAAAAAGAAACTTCTTGGTGTTTCAAAACTTTTATTCAATGAATCAGTTGTACAAAAGAGTTTAGGGGGCATTAAATGGGTTGGCCTTGCATGGGCAGCAGTAAGGTGTTTCACAATATATACATCTGTTCTGTATAAAGGGAACATTAGTTTATGCGGCAACTGGGTAACTATTGACTTTATTACCCATTGTTCCAGGTTTTGTTATAGCTATAGACTACATTAGACAGGGGTGGGCAGAAAATGCATAAACACATTATTACAGTAATGTGATGCATACTTTTGCTTGCACTGCACTTCAAGCAAAAGGAGAATTATTTATTATGGGATGAATAGAGGGTCATGTTGTGTTGCTGTGTGTCTGCCCTACAGTAAGGTGGACCAGGAGATAGTGAAGGTGGTCCAGGAGCGCCTGAGGGCCTGCCAGCAGAGGGAGGGACCCAGCTACCTGCAGAACTGTGCCAAGGAGTTACAGCAGTTCAACGACGTGACCCAGGCCTTCCAGTCACGCTGTAAGTGCCTCTGACAAGCTGGGATTTGATCATGTGTGAATGTGGACTGTCGTTGTTTATTACTGTTTAAGCTACTGCCATTCAGTAATCCTATGACATTATGAATGATCCGTAACTGTGCAAGATCTGTCAATCACTTCGTTGTGTAGAAAATCAGTGCTTTAATCACATGGATGACATTCATTTCAGTCATTTTTCAAGCTACATTTCATTCATATTCAGTTTTGAAAATTCTTACATCCTGATTACAAAGCAAAAGTTGTCGAAAATTTCATGATCTGCCACTTTCCAGATGGAGACCTGGGAGCCTATGCCAGCGGAAGGAAATGTCTAATGAAGCAGAAACAGAGGATGATGGCAGCTCAGGCCCAACAAGCTTAAGCATACAGCTGTTCTATTATGGTTGAGTTTGTCCCGTGTAATAATTGTAAAATAAATCTTATAAATTACATGTCATTAATGTTGTCTTTTCACTGAACTGCCACAGGGAGAGGGGATTTAGTAACTGGTGTTTTACCCACCAGGCTTCAGTACTGCAAATTTTCACACATTGCCTCATGCTTTGTGTGCACCCACCATACTATTACCTGAATTTTAATTTGATAACTTCACTATTGTGCAGATCCTACTTTGAAACAGCCCCTAGTTCTTTCACACCAATACATTCGACACTATACATTTATGTTCAGCTAGCCACATTTGAAGTGAATTTTTAAAGCCCAACTAATGTGAGCAGTGAAAATCATAAGTCATTTCTGGCTGCACAACTTCTGCTGTAACCACATCTTCATGCACAAAAAATCAAACCAAGAAACTGCTTATGGTGTTTCAAAACGTTTTATTCAACGTATCTATTGTACAAAAGAGTTTAGGAGGCAGCGGCCTGGACAGCAGCCTGGCTCCTCTGCACAGACACCCTGGTGTGAGTCTTGGCCAGATGGTCAGTGAACTCCTGCAACACAAGTGAGAAAAAAAAAATGTCAGTATGTTTTCCATCTCACGTTACACACCACCTCACCTAAACATCAGTGGGGAGAAGAAAAAAGTTTTAGGTTTGTTCTGACCTGGTAGGGAGACTTGGTGAAAACAGTCTCCTTCCAGAGATCAGGGGTCAGGTAGCTGTAAGTCTTGGAGATGGCGTCAAAGGTGGCCTTGGCTGTAGAAGGAGAACAAAACGTTAGGATCAAATTAAATACAGTTTCTGTGCCGCAGCGTTACTGGAACAGAGTGTAGAGTAAAGAAAAGGGAACAGAGAGACCAGTAGGACAGTCTTTCTGCCGTGCACTAAATTACTCATTTCTTTCTCTCCTGATGGCGACAGCTACACCACTGGAGAGGTGAAGCCGAGCAGAGCTAGGAGAAATTTGACCCCCATGACAACAGCTATTATCTACACAGGTCTGACAAACAGTTTCCTGAACCTTATCCCATAAAATCACCAGCGAATCAAAAAAGTTTAAAGCATCTCAAAACTTGCAGAGAAATCTTACCAAAGTTGCCGAGGGTGGCAGTGCAGCCCCTGGCGGAGGTGTAGCAGTCATCAATACCAGCCATCATGAGCAGTTTCTTGGGAACAGGGGCGGACACAATGCCAGTACCACGGGGGGCAGGGATAAGACGCACCAGGACAGAGCCGCAGCGACCAGTCACCTTGCAGGGCACAGTGTGGGGCTTGCCGATCTTGTTACCCCAGTAGCCTCTCCTGACAGGGACGATGGACAACTTGGCCAAGATGATGGCACCACGGATGGCCGTGGCCACTTCCTTGGAGCACTTCACCCCCAGGCCCACATGGCCGTTGTAGTCACCAATGGCAACAAAGGCCTGTATTAAAAAGATAAACGATCGGTCAATGTGATTTTGAAGCTGACAATGTCACATTTGGACCAACAGCACTAAAATCAGGTGGGAGCCTTCATATGAGAGCCTTAATATCTACTCTAAACTAAGTGTTGTCCTCAGTGATTGTCATGTTAAATAAACATGCATTTTTTATTTTCTTGTAATTTCTTCTTGTTATGTGCTGTTACAAATGAAGCTGCTATTGATGCATGTAACATTTCAGTCCTGGCTGGCAATCAAGTGTCTACAATCAATAAGTTCACAAGTAAAACTCACCTTGAACCTGGTACGCTGACCAGCCCTGGTCTGCTTCTGGACGGGCATGATCTTCAGCACCTCATCTTTCAGAGCAGAGCCCAGGAAGAAGTCAATGATCTCAGACTCCTACAAACAAGTTAAAAAATAAAGAGAAGGCAATTAATCACTAGTTCACACCTTATTACTCCTAATTAAAATTTGGTGTGGGAAAATACTCTAATACGATTACAGGCATGCTAGTATGAGAAGTAGATTGTACAACAGCACTTACACACAATTCTTCCAAGCCCTCTACTACTTGGAAGTAATGGCCCCATGTATTAATATAACTTAACTAATCTGAGTGCCACTGCTCTATTTCATTTGGAGGAGAATGCCACTGGATTACGTTCAGATGCCACTTACCTTGATGGGCAGGGAGTACAGGTAGATCTCCTCCAGGGACTTGATCTTCATGTCCTTCACAAGGCGGCCCAGCTTGGTGACTGGCACCCACTGGAAGAGAGGACACCTCGGTTAGATTCTTTCTTCCCGTGTGATGGTCTTAAAATAAAGCAGGTGCAATGACCGCTACAAGCAGATTTCTACAAGTTATCTTAATCATTTTAATAAATGCTTAAAAAATTCACGTACTTCCTTGTCTTCGGACTTGCCGCCCCGGGCACCACGGCCCCTGCCACGGCCTCTGCCGCGGCCACGACCGCGACCACGGCCACCGGCACCAAAACCTCCGCGAAAACCTCCTCTACCACCGGCGTCGTCCGCCATTTGCTGCATAAAATCCAAACGATATCACGTTATGCCATTTTCAAAAACTAGACCACCAGACTGATTATCTTCCCTTTCCTGTCCAGCTTAGCTCGTAAGAATATAAGCATGGCCGCCATGACGGGGGCTCAGGGAATTGTCTGAATATTACCAATTTTCGTCTAATATCACTTCATTGTGGTGATAAATACATTTACTATTGTGATACAATATCTCTCAAAGTTTTATTCTGACTGTAGTTGATGTATTTAGCGGAACGATGAATGAGATGAATGAAGATTTTAATGAGGAAGACAGGGTATCCACTTTACTTACGTGATCTGTATAACAGGAAGAAGGCCCGAGAGAAGTTCCGCTAGGTTTTATATGAGGGTGTCATCGCGATATTTCCTTTCCGAGAGAACGTGAGCGCCAATGCTGGTAGGTTTTGTTACAGCCCTCTAAATGAATGACTTCTTTACATACTGTATGTATGTCATCTGTGAACTTTATTGAAACTTGAATGCATTTAATACAACATTATTATAAAAGGCCTGTTATGAATACAGGTTTTTAAAAGGGCATTGATGGCAGTGTTAGTTTGATTTGTTTAATTTGTTTACCTAGAGCATTTTTTGTTACACTCCAGGTAAACATGAGGCAATACATAAAGCAACAGAGCAAAATAGTTACCTATTCAACCATTTCGATAATATACCTACCTATATCATCAAAAACACACCTTCAAAGATTTTATACACATGTTCAGATTATACACAGCAGTGGACAGCCAACAGCGGCAGCATGTGTCCTCCTCAGGAGCTGTTGTTGCTGCCACTCAGGGTCCCAGTGGAGCTGCCACTGGTTTCTCCGAGGTCCTCCTCCTCTACCTCCTCCAGATCGTCCATCACCTCCAGGCTCTCACAGATAAGCCCTATCTGCCTCTTCATGTGGGCCATCGTGCTCTGCATCCTTCTCATTTTCCTTTGCAGGGCAGCGGCAATGGCCCTGTGGTTCCTCTGCCGGGCTTCATACTCCTGCCTCAGCTGCTTGTAGCAGTTGTGTTGGGCCTGAGTGCGGTGGGACAGCACCGTCCCACAGCCCATTTGGCAGGGCTGGCGCCAGTGCTCACAGTGGCGGGAGTGGGTGTCCAGGTCCCTGCGGAGGAGCTGCGCCCGGCAGCCCTGGTACGGGCAGGGGATGAGCTCGTATAGACAGCTCATGCTGTGGCAGTACTGCTCAGACAGTGGGAAAGTCTCTGCACAGCCACGGATCTCGTTCTTACACTGAGGGAGGGGAGATGACACCAAAATTCAACATGACATATATCTCTAAAGAGCCATCAGTTTCAGAAGTTGGTCTCTCAGCAGCCACAAATCTCATTCTAACACTGCAGCAAAGGAGATATGCCAGAATACAAAGTGATAAACATCTGTAAAAGACTTGTTTTTTAAACAGAACTTGATAATATTTGTAGTATTTTGTTCCCCATTGCACCGTTTTGTACGTAAGCGGATATAACTGTATCTCTGTTTTGGATTTCTTACCTTGATCTTCAAGCGTCCAATCGATTTGCTGAGCTTGAACATGACAAAGATCAAGTTCTGGTTAACAGGCTTCCTGCAGCAGGGGCAAGTCTCCTGCCTATAGAGGGTAAATAACCATACGTGCTGAACATCAGGATGGACCGGAGATTAATAACAAGCCAATTTTTACACACTCTTGTCCAGTGGTATTGATCCATGTTTGTGGCGGGGCATATTCAGTACCTCTTCAGCCACTGTAAAATACATTTCTTGCAGAAGATGTGGTGGCATGCAGCTCTTACTGGGCACCTGAGGACCCCCTGGCATATGGTGCAGATCAGGTCATAGTCAGGGGCATCCACAAACAGCTCCACATCATAGCCCCCGCTCTGCGCTGACACTTCTGGGTCCGCCTGGATGTTGCAAATATCACTACTTTATTCAGAGGTGTTATTGTTTGTTCTCACATATTTCAGGGATTATTACAATGTCTGACAGGGTCCCCACTCTTGCGATGGGAAGACTGTAACCCTTCATGCAACAGGCCAACATTGTATTTCCCTATGTAAACCTTGATTCTACTATAGCTGCATACATCCCATCCACAATGTTAAAAGAAAGAAAGAAAGAAAAAAAATCATAAAAGCAGGGGGTGACAAATGACAATAGAATTGTTCTGGAAACACATATGACGGATCACGTGGCTAAACACGGGCGCAAACCGCTTTTATTCTCATCATCACTTACATAAAACACAGAAAATCAAATAAAAGGAGACACTTTTTCACTTTTGAAGTAGATATAAAATGCCTAGGAATAAATAACATCTAGCACATACTGGTATTTCGGAATAACTCGCTAATATTTTGTCAATTCAGCGTTAATTGATAACTCTGTCGTAACCTAGGATACATTAGATGTTATACTGTCGAAGCACAAGCCAATTGTTTTTTTTCCCGGCGCAAATTAAATAAATACCCGCCGCTCAAAATGTATGGCTGTGTGTCAGACATTGATGTGAGTGCGGACATCCTGAGAGAAATAAAGTCCTTTTTATCCATTTATCCATTTGAAATCAACAAAAGCCGCTCCAAACTCACCATGATGATGTTCTGTGCTCACCGTGTCTCCATCCCTGGTGCTGGTCGCTCCATATCTGTCCCAGTCATGTAGCTCCGGGCACACACACCCTCATTATCACCGCCACACATACATGAACATTCCTGACCAAAACATCCAGCAGGGACCATGCGCACTGACAGCCCAAACCACCAAATTACATAAACCACCAGAGAGAATGGTGTTCATCCCGGAGCGGGTCCCTTCTCCCCTGTTCTAGCACCAAGCGTGAGCCTCTGTGAGGGGAAACACAAACTTTTGGGTGAAATGAATAGTTGTCTCTCTAGCAGCATCCATTGTGCTGAATGGCGGATATGAGATTGTAGATGTGGATGTAAAAAAAATCGTCAGCTGACTCCAGTTCTCACACCCCATTGGTTGATCATGCGTTTTAATTCCGATTTTCATCTAATTGTTATTTTAAATTATTTATGAGACCCCGTGTAATTACATGTTGTGACCCGAGTGTTGTAGCCAATCACTGCGCAGTACATCCAGATGACGTAGAATGGCAGCGACTCGCTTATCAACACATGCGGGATGGGTTGTGTTGATCGTCGCCAACGTGCTAGATAGGAAATAAGTGATCGAAATTATTTAAACTGCCATTTTTTAAAAAAAATATATTTTGGCAGACTTTCTGAACAAGATGGCAAACACCAATCTGCATTTCAAAACAAAGTAAGTTTGACGCATTGCACGTGGAGACTACAGACATAAGCTAAACGACTCTCTTGGCTACAGGTTAGCTGTCACTTGAAACGCAACTTAACATTGTATTTCTGCTCCTCCCGTATAGCTATGATGTTTCCAACAAGATTGAGCCGTTTTATAAAGGAGGCAAAGTGCAGGTGAGTTGTCTGTTTCGTGTATCAGCGCCTCTAAACTTCATCCACACTGCAGAGATGACCTACAGGCTAGTTTATATATCCTTCTGGATCCGTCTAAGAGTTACATGATCTCTGTGTTTGCTTTTTTCCCCCCACTCTTCAGATCAGCAAAGATGAGAAGCACATCTTCTGTACATGTGGATCACGTGTGAATGTTTTGGAAATCAGCACAGGGAAGGTTGTCCACAGCATCGAGCAGGTGAGTCCAGACTTCCCTCATCCCTGCTTGGATGTTGACATGCACTGAATTATCTTGCACTTCTGGTGTTATATTTCTCCATGTTATGAATGCAGGATGACCAGGAGGACATCACTTCCTTTGCGCTCAGCTGTGATGACGAGGTACGCAAACATTTGAGCCACTTCCTCACATAAACTACTAATCCTCACCCTCTAACAAATACTTCTGATGTGTTTCTGTCAAACCTGCAGCTCCATGTTTTGCTGATCTTGTCTCCCTCCATAGATTCTGGTGACAGCCAGTCGGGCTCTGCTGCTGAAACAGTGGGACTGGAGGAAAGCCCAGTGCACTCGCTCATGGAAGGCCATTCACACTGTACCAGTAGCCAGTATGACCTTCGACCCCACCTCCACACTTCTGGCCACAGGTCCGCTAAAAAACACTGGACTGATGACAATGAGATTTATGCATTGTATGGCGTGTTATTTTAATCTAATCTGGGCTGTATACACAGTTTGTAATTTAACATTTTATCTTTGTGTTGTCTTGCAGGTGGCTGTGATGGCACCATTAAGCTTTGGGATGTAGTGAAGCAGTACTGCACTCACAACCTGAAGGGGTCGTCTGGAGTTGTACAGTAAGTCCAGATGTCAGTGCGGTAGAAAATGCACAGAGGCTTATTTCCTAAAATGATTTGTATGTGAAAAAAACTGTTGCTTGGCTTTGCAACTTTTATCACGATAAAAGTTGTTCGTTATAGGGTTCTGTTCAGATGCCTGTCATATTGAGGTGAAGATTTTTTTTTATTTTTTTTTATATAATATCTGATGCTTTATTGCACCAGGAGCTGCATAATTCTAATTGCCTTAATTGACTAAATACAGTGGATACACAATAATTAGCTGGTCCTAACATATTACTGACAGATGTGCAATGCAATATGTATTTTATTCAGGAGAAATGTTAACTGGACCTCACATACAGTGCAGTGCAGAAGAGACGTGCTGTGTGACAATAGAGTACAAGTGAAAACACTGTTAAATAAAACTACAGGTCAGCACATAGAGAACCCTGTGACTTAAGGCTTGAGGCTTTTGCGAAATTAATATTTGGGTGATTTAATGGACTTGATCAAAGTACAGCTACAATTACCACAATGAAGAGTGTTTTGTTTATTTCATTTAATTAGAATAACTCTGTATGGATAACTAATGGGATTTGAGTAATACATTCTTCTGCTGATATTATCAGCCACGGAGTCACAGTTACAGCTTTATATCATTATTGGTAATTTCACCATTGACCAGTTTAAAAAAAGAGAGAGTGGAGACTTTTGCACAATTATGTTCTTTTAAAGTTCTCTATTTTTACTGTAAAATTGTCAGAGGAGGCAAGAGTTGCAGACTAAATCCCAGATTATCTGTGGGTTTAGAAATCTGTTCCACAGTTTGGGTCGGAGAAGGCAGTAATAATGTATTATGTCGTTACACAAAACTAAATCATTATCTGGATATTTTGAATTCTCTTCCTCAGTTGTGGCATAGTTTCAGACCAAAAAAATCTGGTTAATTGGCCCTTCAGCCCATTGAATTTATGCTGAGAATTGAAATAGTTCAGTGTCATAGCTGTCCTTGTGTGTCTGTGCAGCCTGGTCCAGTTCCACCCAGACATCAGCCTGCTGCAGCTCTTCTCCTCCTCGCTGGACTGTGGCATCCGGCTGTGGGACCTGCGCTCCAGCCAGTGTGTGTGTGTGCTTCAGAGCCACTACAGCGCCGTCACCTCCCTCGCCTTCAGCCCTGACGGCGGCACCATGCTCAGGTACCGTGTAGCCATCAGGCGTCAGCACATGTTGGTGACAGCAGCGCTTTTCGCCATATTTACAAAATCTTAACACCACCTTGTCTTGTCATGAAGGACACTGATGTGGTGGATCCAGCTTAAAGCCATGATCCTTTAGTGTTTTCTCTTATTGAGTTTCTACCAATTACAAAGGAGGAGATTTAGATAAAGAGAAGCAGAAGCACACAAGAAAGATTTTAAAGCTTTGAGAGTGTTGACTGTCTGAGATGTGGATTATATAAAAAGTGGCTGCAGGTCTGTCAGAAGGATGGTAATGTCTTTCTAAAATTCAAATATGTTATGTATATTCAGTGTGTGTGTTGGCAAATGAGTAAATGCACACTTGATCAACTCTCTGATCAGTATTTGTCAGAATGCGATGCAGCGCTGATGTTAGCCCAGTAAATACTGATCAGAGAGGAAAGCGAGCGGGATTCATGTTTTTTTACTTTGTATTTTTGCCTTGCACTTTGTTTTGGGCGTCCGTCCTGTACTTTTTTTGATTTTGTCGGCAAATGAGTACAAACGAAAGCATTGCATGACAGGATATTTATTTGTTGCTGTATTTCATGTATCCATGTTTTATCAGTCGTATCAGTTTTAGTGTCTGCAGCACTCTTTATACTTTAGTCTGTCAGTCCTTAGTAAGTGTTGTAATCGAATGTGCTTCATGGTTGTAACTGTGTCCTGATCTTTCTGTGTAGCTCTGGCAGGGATAAGATCTGCACAGTGTGGAATCTGAAGACCCGGACGGTCAAGAGAACCGTACCAGTCTATGAGGTATGACTGGTGTGCTGAATCTAAAAACTTCTGTTCTTTGCAAGCAATTCTGATGTCTTGTCCGAATTACTTAAAAAAAATTAAATCCCTTTGTATTCCCTTTTGAGAAATACTGATTTTGAGCAACATGTTTCTGTGTTGTCTTTGCCTCCAGGCAGTGGAGGGAGTTGTGTTGCTCCCTGCGAAGGGGGACTTCTCTCAAATTGGAGTAAAGACCAAGGACTTGCATTTCATCACAGCAGGCAGCAAAGGTTAGAGTCATGCCCTGACCTGACTGACTATATCGCCAAGCATGAGTCCCGACGTCTGCTCTTCAGAGCTACACTTTGAGTGATTGTGTCATTCCTCCCTGTAGGTGTGTTGAGAGTGTGGGAGGCCAGCACAGCGAGATGCGTGTACACCCAGACCCTCCCCTCGGCTCCCGTCGCCGCCTCCGAGGATGGCAAAGAGGAAGACGACAACCCCTCCAGCTTGACCTACCTCCTTCCCCTGCCCGCCTCCTCCAGACTGGCTGCCGTCACCGCAGAGCACAACATACTGCTTTACCAGCTGCCCGGCCTCACCACGCAGCAGCAGGTGGGTGCAGTGAGTGCTTAAATGCTCCAGACACTGATGCTATATATGTATTTGAGAAGGGGAAAAAAATCTTCCTCAAGTGTCTTTTTTTTTTTCCTTAATATTAGTCCTAAGATAAAAAGGAAAACAGCAACAACAAAAGCAGTTCTTATATATGTTTTTAACTCTTCTTTTATTTCTTCTTAAGAAAAAAGTTACAAATAAATGGTATTCTTGAAATAACAGTAAAAAAAAATCAGTTTTCTAGCCTCAAAGATAGAAAGTTTATTTACTCTAGTTAATTCAGACTGAAAATTAAAGAAATTCTTAAGAAATAAGCCTAAGAAAACTTGAGGAATTGCACTTAAGAACCTTCTGAAGAATTTTTTTTTAAAAATTCCTTTAACAAATTCTTAAGATCTGCTGTAAGAGCGCATTTGAGAATCCAACCCTGGAGCAACACAAATTTAATAGGCACACAGAACACTTATCAAGGTAATGTAGGCTGGTTTCTTACATTTTCTCCTGTCCACTCTTTGCAGTTTGTGGGTTACAGTGATGAGGTGCTGGACGTGAAGTTCCTGGGCAAAGGGGACAGTCACATCGTCGTGGCAACCAACAGCTGTCAGCTCAAGGTGTTTGAGTTGCTGACAAACAGCTGCCAGATCCTCTACGGACACACAGGTACACACTCAGCCAGCAGAGGGCAGCAGCGTATTGAGAGATGGAATGGTGTGGTGGTGTGTGTGTGTGTGTGTGTGTGTGTGTGTGGATGTAGCTCTGTATCGAGCCAAATTTTAGGACCACTCACTTTCTCCAGACCATAGATCGACCAAATGATGCCAGATGAAATCTCTGATTCTTAATTGATTTTACCAGTTTAATCTGCCGCTGTCATGAGGGAAAGAGGCAAATAAGAGGGAAAAGACAGCCTAAATAAGTATTTTTATGTGAAACTAACAGGAAATGGATTATGCAAAAGGGGGTGTGATTTATTATTACAAAGGTGGTCTTTAATATGCTATACTCATACTTTTGGAAAATTTGTAAATGGAGTTGAAACAAGAATGATTGGTTACTTGAGGGAGCATTTTTCATCCTGGTATGCTCATCAGTGTTCAGTGAACTGATACTTACAGTGTTTGATGACAGTGTGGCATGCAAAGAGCCGTGGAACATCAATGTTTCAGGTCACTTTGTGTCAGAGTTATGTGAGACTGAAAGCTGTCATTAGAGGCACCAGGATGCAAATGCATAGCTGAGAGAACAGCAGACAGGCTGTCAGGGTTTTTTTTTTTTTTTAGTCAAGGTGAGGTTTGTGGCAGGGCAGGCCCCACTGATGTGTCATCACCCTGCATTAATCTCCTCTGGCAACACCTTGCTTTTTCCTTCTTTTTGTCTTCCCCCACAGATACTGTCCTCTCGTTAGATGTTTTCAAAAAGGGCGCTCTCTTCGCAAGCTGTGCCAAGGTGAGCACACAGCCATTTCCTGGTTGACTAAAAGCAAAAAACAACCAGGGCTCTTATTTTAAAAGTGTTTTTTTTCTGTTACTGTTGGGATCTTGTTTTTTCCATGTATATAAGCTCTTTTTTCCTAACCATTTAATCTCCTGATCCAAAAGAACGTGGACTGACAGTGAGTTCAATGTTGGCATCGTTCAAGGACAGTGAATAAAAGAATAAGAAAACCTTGGACATAATAGATTATTTTTAATGTATTCTATGTGTTTTATTTGTGAGACCAAAGACAATTTTCATGCAGGACATGATAATAAAGTATATTCTGTTCTATTCTATTCTATTTTATTCTATTCTATTCTATTTTATTCTATTCTATTCTATTCTATTCTATTCTATTTACATGCATGTGCAGCTAAGTTGAAATATTCATTGAATACTTAAACTGAGTGAATCAGATGCGTGAGCTGAATTCTATTCAACTTACATGAACGTTTCACTGTAAATGTAAGTTCACAAAATAACACTGACATGCTCCAAAGCAAAGCAGAAAATCCAGCTCATCTGAGTGTTTGCATATTTTGTGGTTGTGTGTGTGTGTGTGTGTGTGTGTGTGTGTGTGTGTGTGTGTGTCCAGGACAAGTCCATACGTGTGTGGCAGATGGACAGTGCCAGTGGTCAGGTGCGTTGTGTGGCCCAGGGCTTCAGCCATGCCGATGCTGTGGGGTCAATCACCTGCTCCAGGTAATTCTTTTTACTTCCCTGAAATCAGACCATTTCCCGTACAGTGTGTATGCCAGCAGCTTTCAAATCATTTATTAAGCTCATAAAAGTTTAACCAACGGGATCTCCTCTGGGTTAATCAGAAATCAGCGACTGATGTGGCCCTGGGTTTCAAATGACCAACTCTGTTCGCTTTCCTCTGCATGTTTGTGTGCGTGTGCGTGCGTGTCCAGGTTGAAAGCATCATTCATAGCGTCCGGCAGTCAGGACTGTACTGTCAAGGTGTGGGAACTGCCTGCGGACTTCTCTACAACAGGAGCGGACATCCATCAGCTGACTGCCCGTGCCACTGAGAAGGCACATGACAAGGTGCACGCTCAAAAATAAATTCATTTACAGAGTCCAGAAGAATATAAAGCTGCTGTCATTTGCATGTGCAATAATCTATCTATCTATCTATCTGTGTGTGTGTGTGTGTGTGTGTGTGTGTGTGTATGCATACTTTTGTTTTTTTTGGTTTCATACACTCCAACAGCATTCCACCACACGTACACACGTGTGCTTACACACTGGTGTCTGTGTGAGATAGTGGAAACATCTTTGTAAACCCTGCTTGGCAGCTCGATGTTTTTCTCTTAAGGAAGTGTTTCTGTGGAACTGATTACTCTCTGTGATTGCTGTTATATAACCCCTTCACACACCCACTCACCTCTGACTCAGGTGATAGTTGACGGTCTATAATTCAGCATTGCTTGGCTTGTTCAATTTCCTTGTGGTGATATGTAAACATTCCCCAGAAAACTTCATCTAAATATCGTGCGCAACCAGGTCAGGTGATCCTGCTGGAAGAATGGTAAATTATTTCCAAGCTGATGAGATCCTCTCTGTGTGTTGTCACGTAGGTGGACGACACGTGATCGTACATGTGATTTTTTTTAAAAAAATCCTGACCCTGTTCCTAACCCTATTCCACCTCGCTTTCCATCTTCTTTTATCACCATCTTCCTCTTTCTCACATTACGTTTCCTCCTAACTCCTGTTACAAGGGATGCAAGGTGGAACCTTATTGGGCTTTCTTTCTTTCTTTCTTTCTTTCTTTCTTTCTTTCTTTCTTTCTTTCTTTCTTTCTTTCTTTCTTCTTTCCTTCCTTCCCTCCTTCCATCCTTTCTTCCAATAGTAGTGTGACCAATGTCAGTATAATATCATGCATATTTTCAGTATATTTTGGCACACTGCAAGTCCAATTGATGCCAACCTTTTGTACACACACCCAGGCTTACTGTATCTACTTTTTTGTCTACATTAATACATTTTGTCTTCTGTTTGTCCTGTTTGCTCTTTGTACTGAGACTGTACAGTCAGGGGCTGTAGTCACACTATCCATTTGAATCTGAAGTCACTGGGTCTCAGTTGACATTGTGTCCTGTCTTCTCTAGCGGCCCATACATCATGCTTATTCTGAGAATCTTTTGTTCACTCAAGGACCCCTGTGCTTTAGCTCTTCCCCTCTTGTACATTTTGTTGTCGAAATGTTTTTCTCATTTCCTCATCTCTATCGTTTCTCAGGATGTAAACAGTGTGGCGGTGTCGCCCAATGACAAGCTGCTGGCATCGGGCTCCCAGGATCGCACAGCCAAGCTGTGGTCCTTGGCAGGTGACAGGGACCTGGGCTTGCTGGGGGTTTTCCGGGGCCACCGTCGCGGGGTTTGGGCTGTCTGCTTCTCTCCTGTCGACCAGGTGCTGGCCACCTCCTCTGCTGACGGCACCACCAAGCTCTGGAGCCTGCAAGACTTCAGCTGTCTCAAGGTGGGGTATGGGAGTAGGTGTGTGTGTTTGTGTGTGTGTATGTGTGAGAAATGGAGTAACTATCTCACCGCCACTGATAATTTTCTTTTTTCTTTTTATCTTCAGTCGATATCACAGTGTTACACTTCAGTATATTCAACACTGACATGAGTTATGATATAATGTTGTGTACATTACCATTCAGCTATAGCGTAACGCCTCTGGGTTATAATTATTCATCTGAAACATAAGTACTTAATCTTGAGCTTGACATCACTGCTGTTATCTGAGCCATAAACCAATTTCATTGTGATGCCTGACTGTACCTTTTGGCAAACAAAGGGAACAATTTCCCTGTTATTTTCCTGGGAAGTGGCACCAATCTGATTGGTATTTTTATTGTTAATTTGTTTAGACATTCGAGGGTCATGATGCGTCAGTTTTGAAGGTCATTTTTGTAAGCCGAGGGACTCAGCTGCTCACCAGGTACTCCCACTTTCCTCCCATGTGATACACGCCTTCATTAAAGTAGAAAGAATACAAGTTTAACTTTAAAATACACAATTCTAATTCGACACCCCCAACCATGCTCGCTTCCTAGTGGCTCAGATGGTTTGGTCAAGCTATGGACCATAAAAACCAACGAGTGTGTCAAGACGCTGGACGCCCACCAGGACAAGGTGTGGGGGCTCCATGCCAGTCGCAAGGATGACAAGATGGTGACCGGGTCGGCGGACTCCAACATCACCATCTGGCTGGTAAGTGGGATTAGACTGACATTCATCTGTTTAGGTAGGACGCTGCGGAGACAGGAATAAGAAGTTTTATTTCTTTTACCTGCGAAAAGAGGTGGATTCATACAAAAAGATAGTGCTGAGGCTTTTTTTTTTTTTGTATGAAGAATCTGGGCTTATGCTCATTCTGTTGTTGTACCGCCATTTCCAATAAGAGGAGCGCCAGTGTGATGTGTTTTATGTTGCTTCCTGGTTTATGTTTGGGTCATGAGATTGGAAATGTGCTTTCAAAAGTCTATTTTTCAAACACCCTCACTACCTTTATCACATATGACCGACTTGCCCACTGATTATGGTGATAAACAGTGATCGTCACTGCTGACCAACAATAAGGAAAAGCAGTGAAATAAGAACGCACAGAAATGACGCTGACCTGACTCACAAGACTGACAAACCTTGCTATATTATTACCTATATTATAAACTGTTGCTCTATTAACTGTGAGATAAGGCGCAGGAGTCATATCAGGTACCACAGCATAACTTGTTCATAGCCACATATAGGCATTAAATTATAATTTTAATGAAGAAGTTTAAGTTTAACTTATTGCAAGATGATCGGAGTTAAATGCTTTGTGACCTGCAACGTGCACAACAACAGGAATTCAAAGGGAAGTTCATCATTGTGGCATCACATTGCATGAAACGTTACATAACAAAATATGAATGTCAAGTGCCATGTATGGAGCCATCCTTTGCCCTTGAAACATCTTAAAACTTCCTGGACTCCTGTACAAGTCTTGAACTTTGTGTACTGGGATATTGGACCAATATACAACCAATATGAAGCCTTTTGTGTCTAAAATAGTTCTATATTTCATTCATCTAAGCGCACAGAAATGTGTATCATCTGGGTCTTGGTTAGAAACCAGTTTTTGAGTGGTAGTCCTGCTATAATCATCAGCGCTGGGGTGCTTTTGATGTACAGTTTTTCTTGAGGCTGTCACTTAGTGGTTGATTCAGCTCCATGCTGTTTTTTGAGGCTATGGTCTTGTGTTGTAGGTAACTATTCTCTTTAGTGGCACTGTCAGGGAAGTTGGACTTTGGCCAATTTTGCTGACTGTTTGGCCTCCTCAGTTGCATCATGTTGCTTTGGAAAATGCTGAATCTCAGGCATCACTTTAAAGATGATATGTGCTGCTAGGCAACTTAATATGGCTTAACTATTATTATCAGAGTATCCCTTCCCTGAAACAGGTGGTGCTGCAAATTGGTCTGCCTTCCCCAGGTCTACGCCTGCCTGAATGAGAACTGTCACCCAAGTAGCTCATTCATTCTACAGGATGATTGTGTAATGGCATTAACGTGCAAATCCAACCTGAATTACTTTGATTATATCCAAACAATAACAGCTTGTGGCATTGTGCCTTGCATTTCTATGTCAATTGTGTTGTTTGAGGGTGTAATTTTGTTTTGTTTTTTTCCCATGTATAACTTGCTAAACATAGTGGGCAGGGTGTGGTGTGTGGTTTGGTAACATTTTCCAATAATCTTGAACATAAACAGGAAACTTGAGGCTTTGGTGTCAATTCTCTGCGGGATGTCAGATATAATTCTATTAAATGTCAGAAATCAGTAACTGAAGTAGAATGGGGTAGAACTGGGTTAAGGGAGAGAAGGTGTAACAAAAGGTTACATTACAACACTTCATCATAGAAAAAAGTCCTGGAATTTAATGAACATCAGATTAACAATAAGGGTGGAATATTTCTTAAAAGCTGAAAACTAGCTAGTTCATTTGTTGTTTATACCAGTGGTTTTCAAATGATGCAGCCTTAGTCTTTAGTCGTCAAGTAAGTCAAGAGCCAGTCAGTAAAATGAAAATTGTAGTACCAGTAATCCACATTTCTCTCATGCACTAACCCTCTGTAACCTAAATTTAAAAATTTTTTGCTGATACTTTTTTTTTTTTTTTTCAGAAAGTGGAGTCTAAATCATATGCATTCAAACACTGCATAAAGTTCAGTTTTGCATGGGCAAATTCGAAGGCCAAAAAAGCTATTTGCAAACAATATTATTTTCAAAGCATTTGCAGTTTTATATATTTGTTTTTATATTTAAAAAAATATATATTTTTATATCAATTTATGTGCCCTGCTTTTGTTACTTCTATATAGAATCTATCTATCTATCTATCTACTACTTGAGACTGCACTTGACAACAGTAAGTACAATATTGTCTGTGGTCCACTCCAAATTGACTGGCAGTCCCAAAGACCAACAAACCACCACTTGTGGTCACTTAATGTGACATGCTTGTGTTGTCAGTAATTGCGTCAAAGTTAAATTCCAAGGATATTTGGATAATGAATGAAATACCACATTGTTGTGTGTTGGGGCAGCCGGGTTGGGTCACCTCACCGTGACAGCAGGTCTCTACCCTGCTGAAGTGTCCCGCAGGTCACCTGAAGGTCCAGGTGCTGACTTTGCACTGTGACCACCGTGAGGGAATCTCCCTGCCGTGACAGAACATCATTAAAAAATGTCCTCCCTTTACCTCTAGGACGTGACCGAGGTGGAGTTGGCAGAGGAGCAGGCCAAGCAGGAGGATCAGATACTCAAGTGAGTTTCACAGAACTTTATCCTCCAGATGTGAACTGAAATGAGAAAATGGATTAAATGTCATGAAGAAGACTGATGTAACCCAGCCTTCCACTTTCCATCCTGTATTTGGCCACTCAAGCTGAAGTGGTCGGGGAAACACCACATTCTCTCCTCTTTCAGCGGTCAGAGGTCTGAGATCAGTCAGTAGGCCCCAGACATGAACTGTTTTCACTCTTCCTCCGGCTGCCGCTCTGTCTGTCACCTGATAAACACAGAAACACTTTGTTAGGCTAAGGTGGACCTCAGTGGGCCATGGGTCAAGGCTGGCTGTGTGTGTCTGTGTTTGTGTGTGTGTGTGTGCACACTTTTGTATTCTAATAACCGTGAGGTCTCAAATGATTGTGCGTTTCATTGTATTCAGGTACACATTAACTCATGCAAACACACAGACATGCACTCACTCACTGACACACACGCGCATTCACTTATTTTTGACAAAAGCTAGGGACACAAAGGGATGACCCATTTGACACCAGACTCAAGTGAGTCACAGAGTAAACACACCAGATGCATTTTTCTATCCTTTATCCTTTATCTGAATAAAAAAGGTGGAGTGCCCTGCTATTCCAGTAAATGAAGATAGACTGTTCTCACATTGTGCTCCGTCAGTCCAGGCAACAGCATCCTGAGCCTTGTCCTTTTTGTCCTTTTGGAAACAAAACTGAGAATCACTTAACTCCCTGTACCTTTCTACTGCAGTGATTTACTTCATATTGTTCATTTCATGCAAGCTGAGCTGCACAGGGGCCACAAAACATGAGCACCAAATGAAGTGAATAGTCTGTGTGTGTTGACTTGAACCCACACCCCCCAACACACACACACACACACACACACACACACACACACACACACACACACACACACACACACACACACACACACACACACACACCCACCCCACTCCCCCTCCTGTTCCCATCCCCTCCATGACCTACAAGGAAGTACTGTGCATCTATTGTTTCGCAGGCAAGGCAAGATTATTTGTACAGCACATTTCATGCAGAGTGGCACGTTCACAGGCGAACATGACTCGCTAAGTGTGAACTGGTGTCTGTGTGTTTCTTGTGTCTGAAGGCAACAGGAGTTGACCAACCTGCTCCATGAGAAGAGGTATCTAAAGGCCCTGGGCCTCGCCATCTCCCTGGACCAGCCTCACACCGTGCTCACTGTCATCAAAGGTACAAAATGCTGCCACTCTGCCGTCCATTGTCTCTACATCAGTGGGACAAGAGAGCCCGTCTAGTGGGCCGCAGAATGCCATGGGTAGACGTCAGAGTCCTGCATGGGTCCAGCTTTACAAACCGGACCCATGCAGGACCCAAAGGTGCCTGACTCGAACCAACAAAGCTCAATACAGCACCCGAGCGGTTACCTGCAGTTTTCTCTAAGCATGATTCTCCATGCCTGAGTATGTTTATTTTAAGCTTCAGTTTGGCTAAACAGCAAAGTCACTCATAACGTCATTCTCAGTGTCTGTAATTATACTGAATTTTCTCCCACACGTCTGACTTGGCCTTCGAGGATGTGATGTCAGCGTTCTGATGCCTATGATTTTTTTTTAAAAAAAAATCACAGGCAGGGGCTGTTATGTGTTTTTTTTTTTTTTTTTTTTTTTTTTTACTGTTGTTTTATCGTCTTTACCAAAAGTCTGATTTCATGACCCACCAGTATTTCACTTCATAAGAAAAACTGATTTTAGTGACAGTACTTGTTTAAACAAAAGAATAGGTTTTCTAAAAGAGTTTGTGAGGAAAAATATTTACTTTTGGGCTCTAACATGTTATAAAGATGAGTAGGTGAGCCTTGGGGTGGAAAACATTGAGAACGGCTGCTCTAAGCTGACCTTTGTTTGTGGCTTTCATGTACACCGATGTGCTCTCATTTGAAACTGGGGTTCAACTTGTGACATTAGGTTAAAAGAACATTTAGCTTTCTTTAGTAGTTCTTGTCCTCTTTAAAACATCAGAAACACACACGGCACACCATGCTTCATCACAGCACTATATCTTCTCACCTTTATCTCATAATCTGTGGTTTCAGTTTTTCAGCAGGATGGTAATGGCATCCAGTTCAGTGTAGATTACAGCTCAGTTACAGACGTTCTAGCCACCCATGAATGGAGACGCACAAACCAGTTGGAACACTCTGTCAGAGTGTGACACGGCTTTTAAATAGCCCCATCAGCCGTTGACACCGGGGCCTCCGAGCTCCAAAAATAACCCCGTCCAGATTCCACACAGTCATCCTCTGTGCACTCGACATGCTGGATTTCTGTAGCTTTTGTGATGTCTCATGTCAAAGAGAAAAGCGCATCAGCTTGTGAAGATAAGTGCAGTGGAGCTGTCTTAGCCAATAGTGACGAGATGCCCTGTTGCAGTTGTCTGACAACTCAGATTCAGGGAAGGAACTTTGGAGAGATTTCTGAGAAATTTAAGTTTCAGTAGTACATCTTCACACACTGTGGACTTTAAGAGATGTATTTTGGTTCGTCAGGGTGAGCAGCTTCGCTTCTCTATACCTGGGTACCATCAGACTTTGTTAGATCATGCCATGTTTACTGAGTTGTAGCTAAATCTCCTGGGAAAGAATGAAAGAATAACAGCATTGTAGATTGGGGATAAGTGATATCTATAACCAAGTCCAGAAGCACTCGAGTCGACCCTCCTTGGATACTTTTCAAAACCAATCAAAAGTTTGCGGACAGTACATAGCTTATATTTCCCAAGAATTTCTTATATAATCCTCCTCTGCTATCCCAGTTAATTCACGTTATATACAAAAGGAGAACACATCTCTTTTAATGCTAACCAACCAGCCAAGCAGCCTGATGCCTTAATATCACCACAAATATGCAGTGGGACTGTACCGAACCTGTACTTGTACTGAGGAATCTGGCAGTATCATGTTGTATCACATGTCAGCTCTGAGTATTTCATCATTTGAAAAAAGCTGTCATCTTTGTCATCTATGTTGCTGTGCTAGAAAACAATGGGAGAAATCATTTTTAACACTACAACTGTTTTCTACAGAGCCCCTAAAGTCTAAAGTTTTTTTTTTTTTTTTTTTTTTTTATCTTGTGCGCACAAGTTATTATCATGTGGGAACAGGTTATTATCTTGTGGGAACAAGATAATTATCTTGTGCGCACAAAATAATTATCTTGTGGGAACAAGTTATTTATCTTGTACGCGCTATGAACTATACTATACTCATATGCATCTCTAACGACTTCCGATGCAAACAGCAAACAGTATTCCAAGATGAAAATAAAACTTGATTAGCTCAGTTCTCTCCATTATATGGTTGCTGTTTGCATCGGAAGTCGTTACAGACGCATATGAGTATAGTATAGTTCATAGTGCGCACAAGATAAATAACTTGTTCCCACAAGATAATTATCTTGTGCCCACAAGATAAAAAAAAAACATTTGGGACTCCGTAGTTTTCCTCATTTCATTGGTGGTGACATTTCTGAAGGCTTGCATCAATAATGGTGGTTATTTTTTGTGTAATGAAATGATGAGTGTAAGAGGACATGCAATACACTGTAGTAAGAGGTAGATCATCCTTGCACATCACACAATGGGCTAGTCTATTGTCAGTTTCATGTTGATACAATTCAGTGGGTTCTGCTCAGTCATCGCTCATCCCTTACACAAAAGGAATTTCCTTCGTCTGAGTTATGTAACCATTGAGGTGTACACAATAGGAGCTATTCAACGTGTAGTTGGACAGGAAATCTTGCCATTGTGTTCATATTACTGTTTCCACCCTTGAAATGTGGCATTTACTTTAAAGGTTCAGATATATATGTATATACTTTTTGTATTTGTAAAAAGACACAAAAACAGACAAAATGTAGTGTTGTAGACTTGATTCAGATGGATTAGGCTGAGGTTTTCCCCAAACAAGCTGCACAAAATTCCACAATATCAAAATGAAAAGGGTATTGGGAACTTTTGCTGATTTATTTATAATAATACAGAAATATTTAACTAAAAGTATTCAACTCCCCAAGTCAATCATTTTTAAAGGCACAGACGGCAGCGATTACAGTCATCTTGAATTTTTCTGTTAACTCAGTTCAGAATTTGGGATTTTCTACTTTTCCTCCACAGAATCTCTTGCCTCATGCTCCCAGAGACTTTTTCATGTCTTTGTGCAGCTGATATTACTTAAGGCTGACTCATGCTTCTGCATAGAAGCTATTCCATAGGTACGGCATAGCCATGTACCCTACACCAAAGCCTGACATGCACCTTCCCTTGAAAAAAATAACATACGTTGTGGTCAGCAACAAACAAAATTGTCAAATCGACCTCCACTGTCAAGGACTGTAACACAGCTTTTAACTTTTTGTTTTAAATAAATTAAGTATTTCCATTTTTTTTTTAAACCTACGTTGTCCTTTGTCCTGCTTTCCCTAATCAGAAATTATGTAAAACCACAAATGTGAAAAAAGTGATTAGGGTAAAACATATTCTTAAGTTACAGTGTGTGAACATACCGTAGCATTAAAGTGAAGGTTATAATATGGCAAGTAAACGACTGTTGCTACTCTTGGCACAAGGCATATGTTTATATTTATTTCCTCCTCTGTGGGGGTGACTAGTTTTTCAGGAACAAAGGTGTATCAGCCACGTGCTCTGTGTGTCATCTTTAATATCTTATTCTGTGTTGTCCTCAGCAATACGGCAGAGTGAGGACAGCCAGCAGCTGTTGGAGAGGACAGTGCTGAAACTCCGACTGGACCAGAAAGGTACAGACAGTCAGAAGATGTCCTGTCCTACATCTGTACCCTTTAATACCTTGATATTTAAAACTTGAAATGGAGTCTCTAACACAGTATGTAGAAGCTGTAAAGAGTTTTGGAGACAATACTAATGAAGAAATCACGGGCATAGCATGACTATGCATTTTTACTCACTTTCAGCTTGATTCTTACAAAACACCTGATATGAGTCATGTTTAGATGCAACACTGGCATCTTTCCAGATGCGTGACAGACAGTCAAGGCATGGGAGGAATGCGTGTCAGTGCTGCAGTTTAATACAATATAGAACCGTGGTTCTCAAACCAGTCCTCAAGTACCTCTGGGTCTGCAAGTTTGTGCTCCAGCTTGAGGCTACTTTGCATACCTGATCCAGTTAAGGGTTTATTTCTGACTGAACCAGGCGCACAAAGAGAATATAGGGAGAAAGGAAGAGGTGTAACCCGGGTCAAAATGAATGAGAGGTGATGTCACGCAATGTTATATTGACTACATACGGTGCATGGTTGCTATGACAAAAAAAATCCATCCCTTTCATATCTAGCACAGAAGATTGTTTTGCACCAGAACATTTACTAACTGGATGTTTAAATAACATAGGCCTCGCACCTAGTAGGCATAAAACATCAGGCATATTTAAAATGTGTTTCTCAAACAAGTAAGCCCCATGTTGTTTTATTGGAAGAGGAAATAATACTTTCAACCCATTTAAATTCTGGCGCTGAGGTCTCATTTTTTCCCAAAAATGCTGACAGGAGTAGCCCATGAAAGAATCGTCTCCCTCCCATCCCTTTCATCTCTGGGGCAGGTATGAAACTGTGAGACCCTGGATGGTTTCAGGTGTGTGAGATTGTAGCTGGAACAAAAAGTTCTAGGACAGGAAGTTTTTGAGGACTGGCTTGAGAACCACTGATATGGAATATCTCTCCACTTTCCACCTCTATGTAATATTTCCCTCCTGCCCAGAGTCGCTGCTGCGTTACTGTGTGGTGTGGAACACAAATGCCAGAAGCTGCCTGGACGCCCAAACGGTCCTGCAGGTGCTGCTCACACATCTGCCTCCCGAGGAATTGTTACAGTACCAGGGGGCCCGAACCCACCTTGAGGGACTCATACCATACACAGGTCAGCAGCACTGTGTGTGTGTGTGTGTGTGTGTGTGTGTGTGTGTGTGTGTGTGTGTGTGTGTGTGTGTGTGTGTGTGTGTGAGAGAGAGAGAGAGAGAGAAAGAGAGAGAGATATGGTATGTGCAAAAGCAAGGAAAGTCGAGCAAGGTTTCTTTGTGTAACCCTTAATCTCAGTGTGAAAAAGCTTCACAATGCTAACATTATGAAACTGAAAAAAAAAAAAAAAAATCCTCAAACCATAGGCCCATGGGCACATCCTGGTGGCTCACCTGGGAGAGCTGCTGTCACTATGAAATAAAATAGAAATGCCAAAGGGGTGTCAGCAACTTAGACCGATATGGCTGGGACATACCAAGACAATGTCAACCTCCACCTGAGGCCGATGGTCAAACCGCTCTGCATGGTGTCAGATTAAAAGACGTCCATGGACACACCACACAGACTATAGCTGACGCCAATATGCTTGAACCTGCTGCACCTGTGTAAGAGGAAATAACTCTCCATACCAAGGGGAGGCACCAGTCTTTCAAAAAAGAAAATAGGAAGACTTATGATCGCGGAAAGACAAACAAATGATCATTAGCGCATCATTTTCACGCCACTCTCAATTGGTTGAAACGGTGTTGCTATGCAAACTGAGAATACGTTTGGTAAGAAGTTGTGTGTGGAAGCAGGTTTGTGTACCACGGGTAGCTCTATCTGGTTTGCTAGCTTGGTAGCTAGTTTGCACAATTTTAAAACAACTGGATTTCTGTTTATTGTCTTGTGCCCCCATTTGCTTTGGCAGAACAGCCAGTCAGAAAACTATGTCATCAGTGGCTTCCACCACTGATTTAACATGCTCAGTTGGCCGGGGAACCGCTGATGCAGGTTGACGGTGCAGGACACAACAAAGACTACAGGCAGCCACAGATGGCCCACTGAGGGCTGACCTTTGACTTGGTGGTATCAGGGGCTTTAAATGTGCAAAGCAAAAAGTGTGCCAGATGATAGTAAAGGTAAATAGTTTTTAAGACTGGTTTTAATGGCATCTGTAGAATTTGCCTCTCTTTGGAGGCTCTTCCAAAAGACAGTGATAAGAAAAACACACACTGTTTTCGGTTTCCTGATTGACTGCTGGCATAGATCAGTAGCCATTGTCCTCTGATGCCAGAGTGCACGGTTCCTTGAGATCAGATAAATAGCATGACATAAGCCTTTTTACCTTGAGGTCACATCAAGCATAAATTTGAAGTGTAGGGAGGGCAAATTTTGTTGTGTTTGGTGCAAGCAGAGTAAACCTAGTTCCACTGCAAAAACTCAAAATCTTACCAAGAATATTTGTCTTATTGCTAGTCAAAATATCTCATTACACTTAAAATAAGACATGATCACCTCAGAAGTAACTTGTTTTTAGACAGTTTTCACTTGTTTCAAGTGAATTTTCACTTGAAAATTTGCTCGTTTCATTGGCAAAATTTGCCAGTGGAAAAAGTGAAAAAATTGTCTAAAAACAAGTTATTTCTTAGGTGATCATGTCTTATTTTAAGTATAATGAGATATTTTGACTAGAAATAAGACAAATATTCTTGGTAAGATTTTGAGTTTTTGCAGTGTCCCCTTTGACCGATCGAATGCTTTTGACTGCAACCTCTGATTCAAATTAAAGCACCTAATACCAATAAGTGCTATAATGCTGACTCTGTGAGACCTGCTGATTATCTGTTTACCTCCCCACAGAGAGACACATGCAGAGAATCGGTCGGTTGCTGCAGGCCTCCATGTTCCTGGATTACATGTGGCAGAAGATGAGAGTGACAGGTGCACCAGCCAGGTGAGAGGGGCGGGCGGGGTTAGAGCGGCTCTCAGACTCGTGATCTGTATAGTCGGGTCACAGGCCAGCACTCATGGCACATCCTCCTCCTAGCCAACTGATCCCAAAATTCAATAGAAATTTTTCACAGTCATTTTGAGTTAAAATAGCAGCATAAACACAGATGATACTATTGACCTTAATTAAGGTATAATACTACCAGGACCAGTGACTCTGTTACACCTTTGTTATATTATTAGTTAACACTTGAGTTTACCCTGCTTTTCATGTCAAAATCGCTGCTGTGAAAATGGTCTGTTACCACATGGAAATGTCTTTGGTTCATGACAGCTTGGTTACATTCGCTGCGTCACATTCCTCTTCCCTTAGGTGCTTATTTATTGCTTTTCCACTCAGTAACAGTATATGTCTAAGTAATCCATTAGTCATTTCTTGGACCATACATGACAAAAAGGATGTAATCAGGCCGATCATACCCTCCAACACAAAGGCCAGTTGTCTTTTGGCATGTGGAGAATTTTGGTAAAAAGGAAGTGTTGGGTTACAGATGACTGACCGAGTACAGAGTATCACTGACAGAGTATTTACCAGAAGCCGACGATGAGGCAACTGGCTCGTTTTTTCCTCAAATGGAGGAAGCATTCCATGTTGAGAAAATGTGAGATCCAGAGGGAAATGATTGTTGTTTTCAGGAAGGCAGGGGTGGATGGAAAGATGATACCAGGTACTGCAACTGATAGGTGACAGCTGACTGGTATTTGTACATTTTACATGCCTTTTGATCATAGGGATTTGGGTAATCCTTGGTAGTGATGACAGCATTGTGTCTTTTCCTACAGTGTTTTGTCATTTAATGACTTAAACTTAATGTGTAAGCTAAAATGTGTGATTATACTGTTTGAAGTAGGGTTATACCGATAGTGTTTTTGAATATTGGATGTCCATTTCTTCCCTCTTTGATATGAAAGAGGTTATTTGCTTGTTCTTTTTTTAAATGTTTAATATTGTTTGATAGTATTGCTAATTTTTTTTTTAGCATTTGCATTTATTTATTTATTTTATTCAAACATTTAATCAAAAAGATATTTACTCCAGTAATACTTTTTTTTTTTTTTTTTTGCTTTGCATAGTTTTAAAATTTAAAGATTTTCAATATTGACAGAAAACATCAGCGGTCTCCCCTGCATTTATGATTTGTGATCCTAATCCATGATGGCATTTCCTCTCTAGCATGGACAAAGATGAGGAAATGGACACCACTCCTCTCAAAGAGACCCAGCAGTTTATGATCGACAAGGAGTCTGGCGGGAGTGGAAAAGGCAGAGGCGGGGAGAGACGGGAGGAGGAAGATAATGATGAAGATGAAAACAGTGACAGTGGACATGACGAGGATCCAAACTGCCCGGTGGAGGAAGAGGATGGTGAAGTAAGTGCCGCCAAGAAAGCATCTCTTGTCACTTGTGGGCACGCTGAAAATGGCAAGACAAATGGCAACCACCACTCTGGAAGTGAGGAGAGCTCGGAGGAGGAGGAGGAGGAGGATATGGAAGAAGATGAGAGAGATCAGATGACAGCCAGAACGGTGAAATGTCTCCCAGGCTCTTCCGCTTCACACCTCCAGAGTCTTGCCAGCTGACTGGGATCACCAAGCTGAACGCTGATGACTCGCTGCAGGTGTGAAGAGCCCTAGGAGCCCGTTATCTCAGCCCATTAGCTGGAGTGACACGTTTAATTTGTGGTCCTTGCAGCACAGGCAGGGATAGACACACCGACAGCTACAGAACGGCCTTGCAGTGAAACAATGTTAAGGTTAACAGGCCTGCCTGTGGGTTCCCCTTGTCAGCAGCCAAATCCTCAAGACTCTTAATCTGTTTTGATACTTAAGTTCTGTGTCCTTTCTTCCCGCCTGTCAACAGGATCTGATTGGTGTAAGAAAGCAATCACATTATGTAAATACCCTGTTGTAAGTGAGGGAGGGAGAAAACAAAGCAGGAAGGAAGTATAGCTTTTTTAATATTTCACTATTCAACTAGGACCAACATCCTTCATAGCACATAAGAACACCTTTTATTTCAAAAAATGCTGTGTAGTCCAGGTCTACCACCTCTCCTGCAAACAAAAGAAGACATTTATCAAATAACTGTATTTTGTATGTTGAATTTTGAATAAAATGTGTGCCTTGTGATAATGAAATGTTGCAAAGGAGTTGTATCTTTATAGAACTATGAAACAAAAGCCCTTTTCAGTTGTCACATAATGTCTTTGACACAACTCATAAAGAATGAGATTTATTATATAAATTGGGAGAATTAGATCTGAGATATTAGTTAAAAGACAAAAAGCAGAAAAAAGCAGTACACCAGAACTCTTCTGTGCCAATTAATTTTAGGGCCAGAATGATGCTCTGACGGTGTGATACTGAAATGTGACAGCATTCTGGCCCTGGCCCTAAAATCAGTCGGTGCAAGAGAGGTCTAATTTTTCTGATGTGCTGTATTTTCTGATTTTTGAACGTTTGTTTTAAAGTTCAGCATTCAGCTATATTGTAGCCGTTGGTGAGGAAGTGCACCTGCGTCCACGCCTACCATTAGGTAAAAGATAACCCTAAACAGGAATAAGAGCTGGAGTAATATAGATTATGTGACAAAGGGAGAAGGAAGTGCTGCATTGTGACAGGGCAGGTAAAGGTCCATTTAGAAACAAATTCCTGGAAGTCTTGCTTGATATCAGTCTCTAAGTGATGCAGACAACCATGGGAAAAAATGAAGGTACTGTGTATCAACTATCAGTCTTTAGGGTCATAAAAATACGTCATTCAGATTGGACCACACTTACCGTAGAGCCTGCCTTCCTGCACCCCCCACCTCCTGCCCACAGTGAGCTGGCTTCCATTGAACTGAATGTTTATGTGTGTCCTATGATTTTCTGGACAGCTGTTCATCTGATCAACTTCAAATTTGACATTCACCGCCATTCATTTTATATCATGAAACCTGCATGTTTTAAACATATTTTAAGATATTTGAATATTAAATTAAAATAGCATGATCTCTGTCATTTCATTCAGTACTCCTTGAAATGACACTTTTATAAAGGAGTTTTAACATTGGAGTCTAAAGCACTTCCATGTCTGGTCACCCTCATGACATCAATGAATCACATGTGGCACAGAGGTGAATAAGGCAAATGATGCGGATAATTTATTACACACGTTCCTTTGAAGCCAGTCTGGTTCTGTGTGGGTGTGTGTTTGTTTATGTGAGTGATACATTTGCTCTTATTTTGGTTTGGGTTAGCATGCTGGAACCACACTTGGAAAGTAGGAAGAAACCGCATAGAATATATACAGATTGATCATTCAGTTTATTGTTCAGAAGTGTAATTTATTTGTGCTACCATGTCCCCATTGAACTTATTGACACTGTACAGCTTACTTAGTTTACACTGATGCATCAGATTGAAGAAATTTTTCACTTTGAAATAATTTTTTTTAATGAAGAATGTAACAACTGAGCTTAGGTATATGCTTATTTTGAGGACTTCTCATCAATATTTTGAAACACTGACCTAAAACGGATCTGTATTTTTTTGTTATTAATAAAGGTTTTGATTTTTTTTCTGTTTAGCTTTTCAGTAGCGTGTTGAATACACTCAAAATGTACACTGTCAAATTCTTTATTGTAACCTAATGTTAATAACATTTTAATGCAGATTTTTATTCAAGTTATTTATTATATGGTTTGTTATAGGAAATCAACAGATTTAGAACAGATGTGTGTTTTGTCACAGTAAAAGATGCATATAAGGCACAACACTAGTTTTCCTGTTTGGAAAAGTGATGGGCATTCAAGACAGACTGGCAGGGGATAGATCACATATAGGCCTACTGAGCTTATCTTCGTCGATTGTCTTATTTATCCATATAACTTGTAAGTTTCTGTTTTGCACAGAGCCAGACAAATGTGACAAACATAAAGCCACTGAAAAATACTTATACTTAAATACAAACTTTCTTCAAAGATTAAAGCAAATGGGCAACTTGACAATTTTCCACAGTCATGCCAAAGTATCTGGTCTAATGTTTGGTTGCATGTACAACCAAAACAACAACTCTTCTCTGGGCATAATTACACCCTAAACAGTCCTTTGCCCGCAGCGTTTAAGTGAACCATCTACCAACTGTTTGACCATCTATTTCAAGCTGCCGGCGTCCATCTGTAGGCCAAAGGAGGCTAGCTGCAGTTCACTTGTTCCTGGTAACAAAATGTCAACATCAACAGAGTATTTTCATGGCAAACTTCAGCGGCTCAGAATCTCAGTTTGTGCAGATGGCGTCCCAGGTCTGGAGGCATTCTTGCGTGTGATAGTGGTACAGCGGGTGAGGATCTCCTGGGCCCGTGGCCTAGGTGGCACCTTGGGTGTTGTGGGACCCCTGTACAGGTTGGGGTCGGAGGTGCTGGTAGCTATTTTAGCATCCATATCGCTGGCAGGGCTGAGGCGGTTGGCCATCATGGGTGGAGGGGTACGGCTGAGGTGCAGCTGTTTATCCACAGGGCCACTGCTCAGATTGAGGGAGGAGCTTGCTGAGGAGGAACTGAGGTCATCGCTGAAGCTGAACTCGCTGCTCTCACTTCCAAAGCTTCCCTCACTTTCCACTGTTCTGCTCCTCCCACGTTCCTCTTCTTCATGCATCTCCACCATGATAGTGGGTGCAGGAGCATGGTTTGCTGTGGGATTGGCAGTGCCAGTGTCTGCAGCAGAGCTGATGGGGCTCACCACAGGCTGGACCTGGTGGGGCTCAGACAGGGTGTTCAGAGAGCGAGACTTGTACTTGTTGGGAGGCTGGACAGGAGTGGGTGAGGAGGGGCGGTTGCCAGGCAGCTGCAGGAGGTTGCCTTGCGAGTAGCTGAGCTGATGGGACTGGCGTGCCAGGCCTGAAGAGGGGACCTGGAGCTGGGATAGGTTTAGGGTAGAGCTGCGTAGGTCCAGCTGAAGGGCTGCCATGCGAACATGAGGGTTGTTGTAGGGCTTCAGGAACATGGAAGGGATATAGCCTGCTTTACCACTGTACCTGCATGAGACAGGGAGAGCAGGAAAATCAGCTTGAAAATCAAGTTTAGAGTGGTTATAATCATCACTAGCCATCATCAGTGCTAACTGTCTCCATCTTTTCCTGATTATAACACATGATCCAGTAATAGAATCGAAATCTGAAGCTTTCAAATGAATCCATAAGTCCACTTTTCCAGTTACATCAAGATATTGGCTCTTTTTTACACGCTTCAGTGCTTCCAGAAGTTGGTTCAATGGAGCATAAAGCCAAAAGCAGCATTTTTCTGGAGGCATTCTTGAGGGTGACAGTGGTACAACAGGTGAGGATCTTTTGAGCTCATGACCTAGATGTCACCTTGGGTGTTGCGTAACTTTGTACAGTACGCAGATGCCCATTGTGCTGCCTATTCAAGCTGCCTTTCTTTTATCATTGTGTTTTGATCATCTGATTATATATGTGTTTTTGACAGTCATGGATGCCTGACAAATATGTCAATCACTAATGGATGCATTAATCTTGCTTTGGCACCTCCTCAGTACAGATTATGTTTATGAATGTTATTTCCCATGATGGAAGATTCAGCTAGTGTCTGTATATAAGTAAAGTGGGCCTGCTTTATCAAAGGTCATCAAAGCTTAGATAAAAGATTTTCAATGGAGCGAGAACAATGTTGGGAATTTAAGTCAAGGTCCATGATGTTTAAAAGCCTTACCTAATGAGCCACCAGCCATTCTCAGACTTCTGCAGGACTTCCACCACTGAACCAATTTCCACAGTCAGCTCGTCATCTTTGGTGGCCTTGTAGCTCTTGGCTGCAGTATACAGCATACCTGGATGTGATAGAGCAGACAATTTACACTGTGATGTTGTGTGTAACATCCTGACAAGCATTCACCCTCTGCCTCATACACTGCGGGTGCTGTGAGATTTGAGCAAATCAAATGTGCTTATAATTGATACAGCTTTAATTGAGAAAGGTAAGATTGAAAGTGTTATGTCCCAAGAAAAGGTACAACAAAAAGGTGTATCCATAGGCTCTTACCTCTTCCACCAGGCCCATCTATGTCATCTTCAACCCCATCATCATCATCATCATCATCATGTACTTTCTCCAGGAAGGGGGCAGGGAACCAGGCCAACCGCTTGTCCTCATTCTCCACGAGCCACCACCCTGAATAAATACAAACACAAAGAGGAGAAACTAGGTTATCAAACAGGCTCAGTGTTTGGGGCTCATGATGCCTATTTCAGCCACTGAGTGGACACCAGAGTAGGCACTGACTGAAGCTTATTTTTTCCTAACCAAACAGATATTTGTATCTTTGTTCCCTCTCACCTGCTTTGTCTTTGATGAGTACGTCTAATTTTTCATCCACTGCCACTTTGAAGGGTTTATTCTTGGTGTCCTTGGTCTCATAAGGGGCCACACATCGGTACGTCTGAGTCACAAACGGCTGGGTCACGTTGCCACCACCAACTCTGCTCTCCTGTCCTCCTTCACCTCCCATGATGTCATCTGAAGGCATCACCATGATACTGAGGATGAGAGCCATGGGTAAAGTTAGGGATAAATATTAAAATCCACCCCCCAAAACAACCCCACAGAGCCTCATGTGTGTAATGCAAGTAAAGATGAATGCAGTAAGCCACATAAGCACGTGCTTTAAAGTGATATTTTTTTAGAACAGCTGAGGTGCATTGAAAATATAGTGGATTAAAATCATATTGTTTTAGAAAAACTTCAGTGGTCTAATGGTTTTAGAAAAATGATAACTAGAGTAAAGTCATAAGTCATATCTGCCTTGCCAACAATCGTCCCACATCAATAAACACAATAAAAAAAACTAATAATGGCAATAAAACATGTTCTGCATAAGACATAAGAACGATTAAAGCGTACACACTATCACAAAGGCTGATAGTAAAGGCAGTAAAGGCAATACACCACTGTTTTAAAGTGTACTAAACTGCCAAGGGTCAGTTTTGATGATGACCTTTTACACTTTATTGACAGAAAAGTGAAACAGGCATGTTATTTAATGGTTAATTCTACATGGTTTTCATCATCTTCCAGTGGAGGATGATGACATCAGTGGAGTTAAAAAAGGTTCTGGCTTAAATCAAATCTTTCACTGTATCTAATCCATTAAATTATTTTTCAGACTAATAGGATCACTCTTAACTGTGAATTACGCACGTGGTAATATTGAGTGATGATATAAGTGTGTTTTAGTCAGTTCCCCCCTTAAAGTGTATTTGCATAAACCTGTACTCCATCAGAGGCTATATGCGCCATAGACCAGTCAAGGCTACCTGTTCTTGGCGAACTCCGGCTGCAGGTCCTGGTCTTTCGGATGGAAGAACTGGATGAGGCTGGGAGTCTGTATGACCCGCGGGTCGCAGCTCAGAAGATCATTGCAATACTTTTCCAAAAATTTGAGGCGGACAAGCGATTTACTGGGACCCTTCTTCTTACCGCGCCGCATCTTCTGGTCTGTGGAGGAGCATGTGGGAACAAGAGAAGATGTTGGCAACAGGCGCCATCGCAAGCTGGACTGCAAAAACTGTCGATGGAAATCACGCACACCTACCTCGAAATTTGGGGATGATCCTGTCAGATTTTTTCAGGGGATTAGCAGGTGGGAATGCTTTCTTCATTTGTTTCTGTGTAGGAGAGATTTATATAGCCTATGAGTGCGCAGAGAAAAAAAAAAAAACCCTCTAGCCTATGTTATTAACAATCGATAGTTATTTTGGCAGCTGGTTTACTTACATGCATTTTCTTAAAATCTTGAAAGCTTCGGTAAACCACAATGTCGTTCTGGTCCGACCACAGCACGGAGGTCATGTACATCTAAGAACGAGGAAAATTAAGATTAGACCATGGATGGAAAAGCTGAAAAGATGAAAAAACTGTTTTGCATAACAATCACCGTCCGAACAACAAATAATAAATTAAACTGTAATTTTTAAATCTGCGCTTACTTTGCTCTTCTCCTTGTGCATCACTCCAATGAGTCGGATGCTGACGGGGTACCGCTGAGGCTCCATGACATTTAATTTGACGGAAGAGAGAAATAAAACGCAGAAAGTAGTTTTGAGTAGCCTTCCTGTCGGGCGAGCAGTCACTCAGACTTGGGCTGGTGTTGACTGGAGTGAAGATGCTCAGCAGGTGAGTTTATATTTCCTCCAGACGTGCAGGTGTGGCTGTCTGAGTCACCTAGATGCCAATGGAAAGCGTGTCGACACGTCTCAGGGAAGTCCAGGTTTGCTGCAAACCTGTACAACCCGACTGCAGGTCTGCAGCACGGCCAGCTGATATTTTCCTGTGTAACCAAATCCATAAGCAGGTAGGCCATTCTACATGATTTGCGCTTTTGTCAAGACGGGGTGATATTGTTGGCGAGATTAAGTTATGAGGATGGTGGCTCTGCTCCAGTTTTCCATCGGAAAGTTAAACTTTTTTCCCTCTTTGACAGATGATGTGGTTGTCAGGGTGGCAGAGCTGAATGGTTTTCAGAGCAGAGCAGCTGCAGGTGCTCTTTAATACGGCAGAGTTGTGTGAAACAGCGAGGGTGGCTTCTGATGACTTTATGTACAACTGGGATGCATGATATTTATTTATTTATTTATTTTACCTTCCACTTTCCATTTTATACATGTAAATCTGATTAAATATGTGAATCTGAAAGTTTATTTCAGTCATATGTTCATTTAAAATAATGATGATGATAATAAGGGTTTGGAGAGCCAAAATCTCTCTTTTGATTAAATAAATAATGATATTTATTTATTTATTTATTTAAAATCCACTAATAAAACTGACTTCAAATAAGCCATGCCTATTGTCTTAGTTCAGTCAGTATGTATGGACATGCCCCTCTCAATAGTGATTAATTTTGCTGAAATACACTGAAAAATTAATTTATTCCTTTAAAAACGGTTATTTATACAAATACTGTATATTCCTAATATGAATAGTTGACCTCCACAAGGCTATGTATCCACTGAGGGAAAAAAAAAACATTGCTTGAACATTAAAATAGCTTAAGTATTAAAAATTTGTCAACCGTAAGGACATCTTATCCTTTAAAATACAGCAGTGTTTTTCAGAATGGTGGCATCAGTAATTTTCTTAGAGTTGGTGTTACTTCTCTCATTCAAAACTTTCACCCAGATAGAAGTGATGTCGTGCTTGGTTAAAACTGACCATCATCTCCACCAGTCTTACCAAACCAAGGCAACAACAGGTTCATCTGTAACATCACATAAACCATCTTCACCTCAGTGGAATGACTGTACACACCCTCCATTAACTTATGGACTAAAATTTTAAATAAAAAAATTTCATCTTCATTTTTGCATTTCATTTTGGTAAGTTTGCTTTTTATTATGGCATGTGTCTATTTGTTGTAATATTATTTGCTGTATCTTTCTGGACACTTACCATGTCTTTTAAGTTTAAAGACATAAAGACATGATTTATCAACATTATTATTATTATACGTGATCCTTGACTGTGCAGTGATGCAGATTTTTTACTTTTTTTTTTAACTTAATATTAATTAATATTTGAAATCACTTCTTAAATTTTATACTTATGTTTTTAGCTCATGCCCCCCCACGCACACCCCCACACAATCATTGCATTTATATTTAACTCATTTTATTCTCAGTGCAATGCACAGTACCAGTTTTATTAGAAAAAAAATCCAACAAAAAACACATTAAGGGAGGCTGGTCAGTGATCTTGCATAGGCCATCCCTTATATTTTGCTGCTTTATCATTTTCCTGTATAAGAACATCACTGTGCATTGTGCTCTTAACTTTCTTTCCCCACATCATGGCACTCATTACTACCAGGTGCATAAAAAAAATCATATTGGTATTTGCAGTCAGTCATTAGTGTATGTGTAAAACTTTCAAAGGGTGAAATGCACAATCACTCATGTAGGTCCAATGTATTTAAGTCATACTCAAAATTTGGTGCAGATATTTAGTATATTGCCTCATAAACACTGCTGCATGTGCAATAGAGGGCAGCAAGAAAGCAGGCAGTGCACTTTCAGAAAATGGAGACCAAAGATGAAGAAGTTCTCACCTGCAAGATGCATTTCCACATGATTCATGTCTCCTCTGGTGTAGCTTTTATTCACTGTGTAGGAAAATATGTCCTCTTCTGACTGAGCAGGCTGGTAGCCAAAGTATACACCAAACACGACAAATGTATTGTGAAGCAGTTTCCATTACACAAATCCCTTTCTCTGGGATTTCGCTTGAATAACTTTTTTTTTTTTTTTTTTTTTTTTTTTGGTGTTTTGTTTTCCTCTGTGTTTTCACTCCAGTTTCATCTGCTGTGAAAGTAATTTGGGGAAAAGCACTGTTGTTTTGATAATATATAATAATAATAATTTCACTGTGCAGGAAAGCAAAAAATGGGGAAGACATTGTGTTCAAAGGCATAAAGGCAGAGTATTGTGTGTGTATGTGTACAAGGGTGAGTGCTTTGGGTCCCAGTTGTGATCCATAATATACATACACACACCTAAATTAAGTCAGGATTTGAAACCTCAAGCACATGCACAAATACTGTTTATAAGCCACTGGTTAGTTATCAGATTTACATACCAGCACAACTTCTTGCTTTTCTTCATACGTTTGCAACAAACCGTGGTTATCATTTGCAGTCAATCAGAAATGCTGTTGTAAAATGTTTGTAGACTCTTGGTATTTCATGAGGTTGAGACTGGTTGGTCCTGACTGGCTCTGAAATGGCAATGTGTGGTAGGAGGTAAACAAAAGCAGTGGATGTCTTTTTGCAACCACAAGGTTATCTCGTCCACAGCTCACTACTGCCACCTAGTGCCGGCTGATGCCTGTGTCCCACCTGCACATGCAACCTGTAAAAACCATTGGAAGGGTCCATCAACACAACCCTCCTGATGTGGTGCTTATACGCCACTTAGGAACAGCTGTCAAGAATAAAAGCATATGTATGAAACAATATTTCACTCTTTATTCCTCTTTACTGAACACACTCATAGCAGATTTATGATACAGTATCTACTTTAAACTGACATTTATGAATCAGATGTTTTCAGTCATTTTTTTTAATGACACTCTCACCTAACATCTTGTATTGCACAATTTTTCTTTTTGTTGCATGATTAATAATGCAAATTTTGAAGTCATTTGGATTGCAGTATCTTCAATCCAGATACCATTCATGGGTTTAAAAAATAAAAACGATAGTGCCAACATTATTTTCACATCCCCTTCAAATCTACTTGCCATGCTGTAGGCTCTGCAAGCCACTTGAAAGTCTTTTATTTATAACCGGCATGAGCAACAAAGACTGACCACTGAGGCAGGCTAAGTGCATGCACTACCAAGCAGACGCGGCTTTTATAATCACCCCCCTCCAGATGAAGCTGAAGAATAGGGGCTGATGTAGTGTGCCGTCTTCCTTCTTGCGCTACCTCTCTCAAAAAACCCAAGATGCTTTCACATGTGCTAATATTACCAACGTAACTAAAAATAAAATGTCACCAACTCAATCGCTTGTCTTAAAAGGGTGCTTTGTACAAACATTTAAGGCAGCAGGTTTATCCTAAAGCATACACTTTTCTATGTTGCTTTCAGTCAATGTCCTTTCCAGTCATTACTTTAGAAACAAAACTCCATGGTGTACATACTGACATCCATAACATTCTGGTTTAGTGTTTCCAAAAACCTCTTGTGACTGAAATTGCCAAACTCACTTTGAGTTTCAATTGTCACATACTGGAGAGCTTCAAATGCTGGTTGCTGCACTTTACTATTTTATTTTTCCTGTTTATGCAGGTTCACAAACTCAATATTAGCCTCCTTAACACTGTAACAGTTAACGTTATGTGAAAATGATAAGTCAGGTGGTGCTGGCAATGCTAGCTAGCAGTGACCTTCTGCTTGCATAGAAAAAAATGTCAAGTGTTAAGCTGTTTGCAGTCCTTTTGAGACACCAGAATGTAGAGGATTTTGTGTAAAGCAGCAACTTGCAAACAAATGGTGTTGGTTATGTTATTAATGAATTATTCGGAGGTGAAACACTCCAAAGGAAGTCAGTATGGAGGTGCCAAGCACTTTGAGTTGTGAAAGAATGCAGAATTGGTAGTTTAGGTAGTTCTTGCTTTCAGCCACTTGCAGCTCTGTCACATTCAACCATGGGTTTTCAAAGCAGTTATCAAACGTCGATTGCTCTGTGATACCATCCCTGATCAACATACTATGTCTTAGAGACCTTGCATAAAAAGCCGGTCACTGCTAATCACTGCCTCCGTCGCAACCTTTTGGTGAGCCCCCCCTAATCGCTATGGGCCACCCAACTCATCCTGAAAAAACATGTAAAATATTAGACAAATCCAAATTAAGCTTCATTCATTCAACAGAAAACTCTCATTTTACCTTGAATACCAATTATACTCTTAGACCTAAGCGACTCTCAACTGAAAGGCAAAGAATTTGGCATCTCCATTTAGCGAAAAGAGGAAAATATTTTGAGTTCCAATGACAAGGAGGCAGATTCTACAAGATGTCAAAGAAAACAGGAAGCGTAAAAATAAAGTCAATCTGAGACAGGTAGCAAAAAGGACAAATAAAAATTTCAAGATCCATTCCTGGCAGACCCCAGTTACTGGACAACTGAAGAATTGTTCAACCGTCACTGATCTGTGCCTTCCTTTCATTTCCCCTCTCTCTGTGCCATATTTCCTCGAGTCTGCCCGACGGGTGTCTGTCCACATTTATTTCCCCTCAGCAAGGAAAAAGGTGAACTCCGCTCTTGGCGACAAAGCACTGTCCATCTCTCCCATCCCATTTGTCTGTAGGGCAGTGCCAACCAGCTGTCCCCTCCTCCGTCACATTACTCCTGCATGCGTTTGTCACCGAAATTCATAAATGGGCACACTGTGTTCTCGAACGTGGTTAAGGTTTAGAGACTGGTACCTACAGAGGTGAGTGAGAGAGAATGAGTTACATCAGCACAATGATCCATGTGTCAAGGTGACAAATGAGATTGAAAATGCTTTAGTGAAATAAGACAACACACAGACATACTTCAGTACCTTACACAACATCTATACTCAGTATAGTTGAAAACCACAAACAGTAGAAGTAGTTACCATTCGGAGCTCCTGTGATAGTAGTAGCCCTCAATGGTGGCGGTAGACTTCTGGAAACAGATGTAGTAGAAGCCGGCAAAGGAAGCTCCGCTGATGTCTTTGATAGTGTGGTCTGGAACCAGAAACTGCTCCTTAGAGCACATTTGAGAGTGGAGGTTAATGTTTCGAGTTAACATAGGAGAGCGATGAGGAGTCACAGCAGATTAACACACTTACCTTCCACCTCATAAAGACATAATCACTGTTGCTCAGCGCCTCATAGTCAAAGTCATCCGAGTTGAAGCTTTTGGTGTACTTGTAAAACGCCTGAAACTTGCCCTGGTGAGAGTCCACACAGTGCAGGTAAGACACCAGGCAGCATGGAGATGACAACAAGATGAAGTAGGCCTACAACAACAGATTGGAGCTGCACAGCACATACCCAGTGTTTTCTGTCCACATCCTCATCTGCGTCCCACTTCCTAGTTAAAAAAGGTCTCTTTCTACTAATAATTTCACCTGCAAAGAATGTGGTGAGAGTGGGATATTCCTGTGAAGGGGAACAAAAATGAGAGAGTAAATTACAAAAATGAGCAGAAACAGTGACTAACTAGGAGGTGCATCTTGCTTCCAAGTGCACCCTTACAGATATTTATATTATTGGTCTGTAAATACATCACTATGCATGTAATATATACATATTGGATTTTAAAACAAACAGCATACAACCAATTACCCATTACCCATAATCTACATATAGTGTAGGTGGTGTTTGAATTTTCTAGCAGTGGAAAAGATTCTAATCACATTTGTGAAAAACTGAGTCACTTCGTTCCCATGTTTTGAATGTCTGACTATTGCAAATGTATACATACATAGTTTGATAAACTGTAAATGATAAATGATACTGCAAATCACACAGAAGGAGGGATGTAGATTATCCCATGAATGCTGACCATACAGGCCTCAAGGTACATCAACACATGCAGTGGAACAAAGACATCAACAGGAATAAAAGGAATTCTCTTTGCTGAATTTTCTCAAACATCCTGTCAGGTCAAATGTGACTCAGTTTCTTTCCACAGACACACAACATGAGAGTTACTAGGGTGACTCAAGCCTGCCACAGCCAGAATTTAGGCTAGGCCACTCCAAGAATGCAGTGGCCTTTGCCCTTTTAAATGCGTTACATAAGGTACTGGGTACAGAGTTGACTCATTTGGCCTCATGGGTTTTTTTCTGACCAGATCTAGTGGCCTTACACAAGTCAAGCATCAATCTTTGTCACATTCACACAACACCCGGTTTTGATCAGTCTTGAACCAGTCTGTCCCAGTTTGATAAGCTTACCTCTGTCAGCCCTTTGATCTTCAGGTACCCACACAAGTAGGAGTCCTCCACAGTCACATGCTGACAAAGACAAACATACATTTGTAGGGCATGAGTGGCCAGAAAACATAACTGCAAAAATCATTCTCCTACTTTTCTTTGAGGCAAAAAAGCCAGGCAGATGGTGGTAGAATGAGAGGCATGGTGCAAAGAGGCTACAGTAAATGTGCATGCAGGTGTTAGATCCTCTGCAGGTTGTATTAGTATGTCTGCAGACACAGCTGCCAAACCAATGGTTAGGCCACTGCGCTGCCAATAATTTATCTAATTGCACAAATTGCCGATTGGCTGGGCATCCCTCGCCGTAAAGTGAACATTAGTGTTGATAAATGTGCCCCACGTTCAAATTGCCGCACTACTGTAATCAAACCCATTCATTTGGCTCGCCTCAAAATTAGGTCAGCGTGTCAGTGTTGTATGACAGCCATAAATAGCAAAACGAGCTAACGTCAGCTAACAGGCAGCTGGGAATAGGTCCATATTGACTTTGCTTACAGTAAATAAAACAAAACCCTACAGGATAAGCGCACATCACTAAAGAATGTACCTGCAAAACGACCTCAACGTCGTAGGAGTTTCCTTTGCTCTTCTGGTAGCCGCGAAACTGCGAGCCGCTGTAGAGCAGAGAGGTGGCCACCCCCGGCTGGTGGGTGTTGATCGGGGCAGGAGGGATAAGCGAGGCCGGGGATGAGCAGGCCGAAGCGGTGCCACTGCAGCACTCTGCTCGGACAGGCATGATCAGCGCCAAGGCTTGAGTGTCACCGACAGCTACCGTCATGAACCTTGTGCCTGAGCAAACCACTACTAAAGAGAAGGGCTACTGACGCCTGCAGAGCAGCCTCCAGGTCCGGCACTTTGCACGGTTTAGCGCATATCCATGGACTGGCTGTAGAAAAAAAACACTGCAACGTCGCATTTGTGGATCCAGCTTCCCTCGATTTCATTGGCTGGAAAATTATGTCACGCTGGAGCAAGAAACTTATTGGATAGTTTGGAGAAAGGCATTCTGGGACTTGTATTCAGAGCTCCTCAGCCCCTTCACAGCAGAGAACTCTCATTTAGGTGCATGGATAGACGGGGGAAAATATTTAGCCCTAGGAAGACTCACACCGCACAACCTGGATTACTGATTATCAAAAAAGGATCTTTATTGTGCAGGCAGCAGAAAACAGGAGGATGTTCTAATATGTGATGAAAATAGGCAAAATTTCAGATTACTGATATATGGTTAATTGTTATGCAGTTCTCCTTACAGGTTGTGAATATGTACCCATTTTGTTTTGTGTGTATGCATCAATTTAATATTCAGAGAATTTTCCCTGTATCTCACTGGCCATGCAACTGCAACCTCTCCAGCTGCTTCCTGAAACAGTCTGCAAGGCTGTGGATCTCTGAGATGCGCATGCGGTTCCGCTTCATTTCCTTATCTTGATACTGTATTGACCGACAAAGAAAAAGAGCAAATAATAACAAACCTATTAGACACAGATTAGATATCTGGCATACAGTTTAAAAAAAAAAAAAAAAAAAAAAGATAACTTTGCAGGTTTGTTATAATATATTTTAAGTTCCCAACCTCTTTAAGGAGAGCCACCTTCCAGGCATTGACACGTGTCCCTAGCAGGTTCTCTCTGTCATTGATCTTCACCAGGTGGGTATCGTGTGAGGCGCCCAGTGCATTCATCACTTGGTCTTTGTCCAAAAAAAACTATAAGGAAAAAAATGTATTGGTGAGAGCTTGAAATAATTCAGTGGTAATACTGTTGATTCACATTGTGGTTTGATCACATTGTCACAACAATGAGGAGGTAAAAGGCATGACCCATCAGGCATACATCATGAAACTGAAGCCTTGTTATACACACTGTGTAAAGAGGAACACTTCACTGACAAAGCTATGGAAAACACCAAATCCTGGGTGCAAAAAGTCAATTTCTAGCATAAAAACTGACCATTCTCACATTGTCTGGAATGTCCTCCTCCACCTCGCTCTTAGCCACCTTCTCTAGAGTTGCAACAGCAATCTCTTTCAGCTTCTCATGGTGGAAATTCTCCAGATCCCGACACTGGGCAAATGTAAGGCTGGGTCAAAGAAACTCTTTATCAGAGCATCACTAATTTTGCACACAAACCCAATGTGTGCCATTACAAACTTTCATATGTAGTATTGTGGTCTATGGTGAACACCTGACATTGGACTGAAAATCTGAAAAAACAACTGAAAAAATTTCAAACTAAAGTTTGAAATAGGCCTATGTACATGTGGCCTATGCAATACACTATATGAACAAAAGTATTAGGACACTTGAAAATTAATTTCCAAGTTAGATAGCACAGGAAAAAAATAGCAGTTTGTGTGGTTTGCAATAATTGCCATAATCTTACTTACTTTTTCATGATATCCAGACAGATATACATAATTTTTTGCATATCATTTTAGAACATAAAAAGTCATGCTTATGAGTTAGAAATGGAATAGCCATTGCAATGGGCAATAATTCAAAGCTCTGAAGATGATGCACATTAAAAAGGATATATTCCTTGAACAGTTTCAATGAAGTTAGTGACCATATCTGAGATTTTCAACTCAAAGTCTTTCATCATGTCCTGAAATGAAAGTGCAGTATCACAGTGATTACAATTTACAATTTTCTTGGGACTCCCAAAGCGCTCAACACACACACACACACACACACACACACACACCTCCAACTGGTTAACCAGCTGGATCTCGAGCTTCATGAGGCTGTCACTGAGTTGGTTGATCTCATCTCTGCAGTGGCTGAGCTTGACCTCCAATTGGTTAGTGTCTGACATCTGCTGCAAGCCCGCTATTGTCTAGAAGCATGTGAACAGAGAGATAACATTGTACTGATCACTACTGTATTATATGTTGTCTTTGTGTGTTTTATGTATGCAATGTGAATCATTCATTTCAACAAGGTAGTGAAACTCTGAATTGTACTCTATGCCCCTACTCTCAAATTTGAAGCCTTCAGCTATTTGTAATGTACCTTTAATACTGTCCAACACTAGGGACCCTGTAAAAATAAGTTGGTTGCAGGGTTAATTTAGCACTGGTTTGATTCAGGACTATCATTCCAATCAATCATTACTTGATGGGGATAACAGAACCACATTTTGAGCCCAGGTCATGGAACTAGCATGGCCTATGATCCTGCCAGCTCACCTCTCCATGATGCTCCTCAAAATTTGCCACCATCTGTGCTGCCCTCTGTTGGTTGTCTGCCACAGCTTCTGTGTGACCACTCAGGAAGAGCTGCACCTCTGCCTCTCTCAGCTTGTGCTCAGCCAAGCCTATTTCAAACACTTGTGCACATAGCTCCACCATCTGGCTCTCAAATGTAAGCACAGGGTCAAGGAACTCAAGGAATAGGGTCCGAATCTCAGCATCTCATTAGTGTGGCAGACAGACAGATAGATGGATGGATACATAGATAAATAGGTAGAGGATATGTTTGAAGCAGATCAGCCACTCCAGTCAGGCAGTGCAGTTTCTCGGCCTCTGGATTACCTTTGAACATGCTATCAAACAGATAGGAGCCATTCAGGAACTCCACAAAGGCATCCTGAAGCAGAGAAGAACTGAAAAGGTGAGTTTGAGTATGTATGCACCAAAAACACACTTTAACTTTAAAAGTTCAATGGGCAATAAATACAGAACTAAATGTGCCATTCACATTACCCTGTGTAACTGTAGCTCAGCCTCCTGGCGTTTGTTTGCTTCCACAGCCTGTTGCAACTGCAACTCATGACGTCTTATTTTTTCAATGTCATAAAAGTATTTGGTAAGTGCCTGATTTTTCTGCAGACACAAAGTATGATATGCAATGTCAGTGCAGCAAAGCATGTGTGTACATTACTTATTGTACAGTCAAAACATGATGAAATGGAGAGGATGACAACTAATCATTTTGATAAGTGTGCGTTGTATCATTGCTTGGATTTATAAGACTGTACAATTTGGCAGTGCTTCTTTTAAAGATCACAGTAGATTGACAGTTGGGTTTGGCTCAAAACACACCAATTTTACTACTTACTGTCTCCTCATCAAGTGACCTGTAGTCCAGGTACATCAAGTCTGGAAAGTAGGCAGTGATGAAAAGTTTGTAATTCTCATCTTCGCTGATGGGATTTCCATATAGGTTGAGGGTATGCAGTTGCGTGAACTTTCTCAGATAGATTACCTTTGAAAATGTGAGATAATGTTATGCACAAGCCCCATCTTCATACTCTGAAAAATCTGCAATCCACAAATGGTAAAGAATAGGTGGAATACAAATACGTTTCATATTATATCAAATAAAGCTTTCAAAATGTGACAGATCTACCCAGGGGGAGTTTGTGTACATTTTCTAACTCGCCCAGGAGGTTGTCTGCAATGGAGAAGACATTGAGATTCTCAAGTGCGTCCATGTTCTCAAGGACAGAGATTCGATTGTTGGACAGATTCAGGAGTTCAAGCTTCACCAGAGTCTCTAGACCCTCGATCTTCTCTATGTTGTTGAACGACAGATCTGAAAAGACACATCGAGAACATATCTGTCTTCGCTTTAGCTATTTATGGGACAAACTGTAAGCAAAAATCAGAGATTCCTCTTACTAAGCCACGTCAGATTAGTGAGACGGTCAAGCCCCTTGATCTTCTTTATGATGTTGTTGTTCAGCTCAAGCTTGGTCAGGGATGTGAACTGCCATAAGTATTCAATGTTCCGGATACCTGCAGAATCAAATTTTTCACAGACCCAAGGCCAACATATAAATTCATGACTTATCAAGTTGATGCGTTTTTCTTACCTTTGTATGCTAGCTGTAGCTGCAGGACCTCACTGAATTGGATGTCCACTTGCTTGCTGACATACCCAGTTTGCCCTTCTAATGCTTTCTGTAGCATCCCCTCGTCCATCACATGAGGCTCACCCTCACCATAATGCCTGATCATCTTGCTGTTGGTTAAAGGCTTGGGTCTACACTTAACACTCTGCTTTTAGTGAGAGGAGAACTCTAGTAAGGGACAGAGTATGTTTTACTGGCCAGTTGGTAGGTTAGATTACAGGCTAATGTTAAACAAATTCATGAGATTAACATTAGCTTACAATAACTGGCCACACATACTTTGCATCAACACAGAAACTGCAACCTACTGTTCTCTTTTCAGTGCCAAGAATTTCTCTGGGAAATGAAACAATATCAGTTTTAGCACTTAGCGATAAACATATAAAACTGAAACAATTTCTACGTATTTAAAGTGAAAGACGTTACCTCCGCTTTCTCGAACCGGAGTATGTATGGTGTCGCCTAGCAACAGGTGGACGCTGAGCTGCGTTCAACTGATTCAATTTACAAACAGTTTTGAACAGTAGGAGAACAGCTGCTTTGAGGAGTCAGAGACAGTTTCGTGGCGTGTAAAAGACACTCTCGTTTTCTTTTAAATTACAAAATATATTTGATTTTTTAAATCCGTGTTAATCTGTGGAATATATAGCCTAAAGGGGGTGGTGGGATTTACATAGAATGGGGACAGACTGCTGTGTACACAGTGGTTTAATGATCCACAGGTAATCTTTTTGACTTAGCGTAATAAAATAGTGTTATGTTGGCTACATCTATATCCATTCTTTGGGCTATTATGTGTATATAATATAATTTCAAAGTATTGAAACCTTGGGTCCTAATTGTGCTGCTGTTTGTGGATTTCTGTGTATTTGTACGCAGTCATGTTGTACAATACAATTCAATTTGGAAGATTTTAAAAATGTTTATCAAACTTGCAACTGGACTTATTGAACAAACCTTGCACAGTTGTCAAATATAACTGACATAAATTTTTAGCCATACATATTGAACTTGCGGATTTCTCGTCCAATCAGCTTTCTCGGGGGGCGGGTCCTGATAGTAACTCGTCAGGGCTTCAGCCTCTATCATTCCCGAGCGGATTGTTTGTTGTCAAGATGGAGTTCTTACTAGGCAATCCGTACAGCACTCCCGTGGGCCAGTGTATAGGTAAGTTAGTCTTGAAAATATTCAAAGTAATGTGTCACGTCAACAAAGCAGAGTTTGGACGAGGACCATCATTTGGTGTCAGCAAGGAGATGCGGCGTCAAACGTCGCACCAGTGGAAATAGCGAGCTAGCCAGCATCTTCGCAGCAAACGTCAGCTAGATGGTATGGGCTTCCAGCTAATGTTAGCCAGCTAACATGCCTGCTGCATTTACAGATGACCTCAGCTTTACTCTAAATCATCATTTCCATTTATCTGTTATCTTACAATGGACAGTTTTCAAGGAAATGAAAGCTAAGGGAATGGCCCGGTAAGTCCAGTGATGGCCTTCGTGGACTCTTTTTTTTTTTTTTCACTCAAGCAGAGCAACGTTACACTACAAGAGACCACTTGGTCAAGCTGGCTGCTCTTCCCTCTGAAGTCTGGACTCGGGTCCTTGGTGCATCTGTTCTGTCGAGGGTCATATACACTTGTGGCTTACCACATCCCCTTGGTGTGGCTAGAGCTCGGTTGTTTACGAAAACCTCTCAGAGCAACATCCGACTCAAATCTGCTCTCACCAAGGCTTTGCTCTTCACAGCGAGGCTTCACTTCTATCATAAGGAGAGTCGTCATGCTGAAACTAAAGGCTAGAGTTTTGTGTTATGTGTGATAGTGTTTAAACGTGTCTAATCACGATGTAAAATGTGCCCCAGCCTATCTTTGAAGTGATAACTGACTTATAGTAAAACTCAGTGGATGTGATGATGATGATGATGATGATGATGATGATGATGATGAAGGGTCCATTGTGGATTTCCTGGATGTCACCTGTCCGATCCCACCCCACCCCTCTCTTTTACAACACCCCCCTGTTCTGTTCCTGTTTATCAAGAGATAACCTTCTTTGGTTGTTTTGGATGGTTTCCTGCTTTGACTTTTGTGCCAGCTACTTCACGGTAAACGGTTTGAAATCCTTGTAAGCATATGAAGTTGTTTAAATTATATTTAGGCAGCAAAGATGCTGGAAGTCTTAAACATTTCCTGTTTTATGGCCCACAGCACTTCACTAAAATGCTGCATGTTTGTCAACAGTCATTTATCACACTGACCTGTGTTTAACATGATGGTTGATAAGATTTGTGTGTGTGTGTGTGTGTGCTTCAGTATATTAGATTACTCTCAGCGTTTGTGTCTGCCTGTTCCTTTGCTAGTGATGTGGATGATGAGCAGGCCAGAAAACTAACCTACACTTGCCAGTGCATCCTAAATTTCCAGTCAAAGTGACTAGCAGATTTAGTTTTAGTTCATTTATCAGCAGTTGATTCTCTCAGTTGGCAGGTGTTCAATTCATACCTGTGAGTGTGGGATCCCTGCAGGTGTGATTAGGCTTGCTAAAACTAGCCATGACTCTGGTAAAACTAGAATGTGGCTGGTTGGCTTTCCAGTGAGTACATCTCAGCTGCTTTAGAATAATATTAATACAGCTATTGTACAGGTAAGCTAGGCCAAATTCATCAGTTTCAACTAAACTATGTGCTTTTGTACATGATGCTGAGTACAATTAATTGATGTTTTAATAATGAGTTTCCAAAGTTGTAGCTGAGATTGTTGTGCACTGGGATGGATAGGATTGACTGGACAAGGCCATTGGCGCAATCTATGCATTGATTAGTTGCTTATTAACGTGTATCTCCAAGGGGAAAATATTGAATGGTTGAATACATACACATAGTACTCATTACAAAAGGCCTCAATGATTGCATGTTTTCTGTTGTGACAGTGCAAACATTAGTTTCTTGTGCTCCTTTTTTCCACTTTCTAGAGATAGCAGTAGATCATCGTGCTTCTGCGTGCAGCTGGATAGAAACAGATGGCTTTTGGAGGAAGGAAGCGTTTGTCTTCAGGAGTCAGAGGGCCCGTTAGTGCTGGCCTGGCCTGGGTGTGCTCTCCTTGCCACCCACTGGTCAGCTGCTCTGTGCCAAGTCATCTAAGATGGCCCCCAGACGCCAATTGCCAGCAAAGCTTCCATTGACTTATGTCACAGAGGTCCTGTTCGGTCATGGCCTGCATGCAGCACTTCTTGGATTTCACTGCTTTATGGAAGGATTGTCTCATCCCCGGTCTGATCCTTCTGGTTGGGTTGCTGTACTGTGTAAGTTGTAAAGCCAGCTGTCTGTTTGGCTGGAGAGGTGGTACCTTACACCAAAGCAGCAGGACGGGGTGTCATGTTACCTCTGACGAAATGAAAGAGAGTCAGAGGTAAGACACAGATGATGAGGCATGCATTACAAAAAACTTAATAGACCTTTTTCATTTCCTAAGTGACTGAGAGGGGACTGTAGGTGATGAATGACGTGTGCAGGAATGTGGCTTATGTGTGTGGCTGTGTTATCAGTTGCTATGAGGACATTCAGGCTACTTGTTTCTTCTCTGTGCATTCATGGATGTTGCAAGAATCAACACTTAGGTACCAAATCAATATCAGTATTTTTAAATTGATGATTTTTAGTATCAGTAGTATTTATTATGGATGTACCAACTGCATTTTTCTTGGCCGGTACTGATTGCCAGTATTTCTTTATGCCTGATCTGCCGATACTAATCCTGGCAATGTTACCTGGAAAGCAAGTATGCTCACCATGGTGTTGGCAGGGCAGTCCCGAAAAATAATTTTAACCATCCCAAAGTCAGTGTTGTCCAAAATTCTAAACTTTTTAAAAACTTTGTTATTGTTGTCAATAGTGGTTATCAGCATAAAAAAAGCTCTATTCAGATGAGTATGAAATAAACATTCTATTTTTACTAAAATATCTGCTTCAGTTTAAAAAAAAATCTTGACATTTGTAGTTTTACTCATGTAAGTGTTAAGAAGTTAAACATGTTATAATTCCCTCTCTATTATCTGCTTTAAATATCAAGAAAAAACTTCAAAACTGTATTTACTGTTTTTCACCAAAAAGTAAAATTGACAAGATTTGAACGTATTATGATAACATAATAATAAATCTTTGCCCAATAATCATTTTACTGAATAGCGCCTCATACTGTAAAGGTAAACATAACAGGGATTCGCTCAGTCAGATCCAGGTCTCGGGAAATCGTGACCCTGTTCTAACTTGGACCTGATCATGATCCTCATCCCTGTTTAGTCCTGACTCGGGGCTTATAGGCTGACTCGGGTAAGACGCGGTTCCCTGGTGTTAGTGGTTGGTTTGTGTGTCATCTGTGACAGTGCCTCTGTCTACTCTGTTTCAATAGAACAACACATTCTGCTTGCTAGACTGGGGGAATGGTTGGTACTGGGAACATTTTGGAATTATTATTATTATTTTATTTATTTTTTCTTGAGGCATGAGCCTTAGTGAACTAAGGGGACAGTGATTACTAACAGTAACAGCAAGAGAACAGATGCTCAGTTGCAGTCAGTGCCTGGTAGCAGAAAAAACTGGTTGTAGCTGCCATTGCTGCATAGTCGATCCAATTTGATGACTGATGGTTGAAAATAAGGAAGATCATAATCATGTAAACTTGACCATAGATTCCACCCCCCCACCCCCACCCCCTTTTTTTTATATCTATATTTTTTTTAGAAAGGGAAACTAAGGAGCTTTGCTGTACAGGCCAAGTATCTTTTCTGCCTCCAATTGTTATTGTTCTGTACAACCCCACTGATCCCTGCTGAGGGCAGAATAGGCTGAACTGCCTGACACATGCCAAAGTCTTTGAATTATTGTCACTATTTGACCAGCCAGAGTCACTTTCAGTGCTGGTGAGATCAGTGCCAAACAGCCTAAGGAGAGTAAACAAACTTATCAGCCAGTGCCAATATTTAGATGACCAGCATTTCACTTGTGACTGGGTGGTGACTGTTTGCTGTCCAGCGTTGCAGACCATTGCTCACTTGCTTAGGAAAGAGAAGGAATTACAAAAACACACAAAAGAAATGAGAAAAAAGATGTAATGAAATGCGGATGAATAGAAGTGTAACAATTGAGAAAGGGAGAAAAGAGTTGAGAGAGTAAGACACGTGGGAGTGGAGATAGAGGGATAGAGATATATTGCTTTGTTGGCAGTGGATGTCGCAGCCTGCCACCCTTTCAGCCACGTGATCGACTGGCTGTACTGGTGCGGTGTCAATTCCCAGGACTGGGAAACACTGAGCACAGAGGAATGCAGTCAGTGGGCACTTAACTTCATTAGCAAGGCTCTGGATGCCCCATGTCATTCATGCTCACAATTCCGCATGAATAGAGCCAGATCTTTCTCATAATTTTCTTTTTGTTCTGCTTTCTTCCTCCACCAGCATTACTTTGCCCTGCCTCGACCTATCAATCCACTTGAGGAGATTACATGGGATATTCCAGTGGAAGCGGCTGGTTAATTCTTTCGAACTAATATTCAGTATACTGCATGCCTTAGCACTTGAGCAGCCAGACACAGCTCAGTGTTTTCTTGAATGGCAGCCCATATTGAAATTGGTGTTTTTATTCCTTTTTGTACATATGAGTAGAGTGTTTTTTTTATTTATTGCAGACGGGAGTCAAAGTTTGCCCCCAAAAAGTTGCCTGTCTCTCAGTGCTTGCCCATACTGTGACAAGTTGATTTAGAGAGGGGAGGTACAGCATGAATTAGTCATGGCTGTCAGGCCTGTCCAATCTTGAGCTTCCCAAAGAAAGGCAACACAGCCCAGAGAGAGGCTCTTGGCCTGGGCATGACAGCCTGCTCTGGGCCCCTGGGCTGCGGGAAGAGGAGCTCTTCCTGTCCAAGCTCCAGAATTGTCTAATGAGAATCTATTGAGTGTCAGTCACAGGAAGTCAGTCGTAGCTCGCTTCAATAGAACCCCATTTTTTTCTTTCATTCTGAATCTCACCTCAAATGGCTGCAATACTGAGATATATCATTATGCTCAGACATGATGGATGGATTGGGTGGGCGGCAGAGGGAGGGAGAAATAGAGCCGGGAACACACAGATGACTACTGTGCCTGTTCATCACGGTTGCCTCTCACAGTCTGTAACACATTATTTCCTGGCTGTAGCCGAAATGCTATTAAATGGTGGGGTGGAGTGTGAAGGGGAAAGCAGGTCTCTCTGTGGCTTCTGCTTTTCAGCTGTTATCAGGATTGTTATGGCTGAGTACACATCCTCATCACACCCACAATCAGTTTCACTTTCCCCAGAGGTGTTTGGTGTCCAGCTGACTGTTCCATCTTTGCAGCACTTTCCTAGAGTTGGGTGCATTCGAACAGAACTAGAAGTTGTGTCACTCAGCGATGTGATGGACCAACAAGACTTGGAGCTGACAGCATTGTGAGGGCTGAACAGAAGAGTTGTTGTAGTCTGCTGCCTGATCCTAGAACCAGAGCTCCACCCTGACTCTCCTTGGCGTCTACTAGAGATTAGTTTCTAGTTATTTATGGTTCTTACTTGGCCAGGCTGCTCACAGCTCCAGAGGAAAACCATAAGGAAGAAAGCACATTGGGCTGAATTTCTAATTTCAGCAGCCATGGTAGTTTTGTTACAGGGCGTATCATCATGTCGCCCTTGTTTTTACTAGCGTATGAGTCATTTAGTTATTTAAAGGAATACTTCACACAAAATTTGGTCACCCTCATATCAGTGAAAACACCAGTGACGTTTGTTTATTCACATAACACCCAGTAGATTTGTTAGCACTGCTCCATTCCTGCTTTTCCCTCAAACAACTAAGGTCATAATCCAAATGCTCTCAAGCCAAATGACTGCATTGTGGGTCCAAAAGTCTATTATATACCTCATTATCTCCTAGATTTTCTGTACTTCGTGACACTTTTATACTGCCGTTTGTTGTGATTTGACCAAATTTTCCAAAAGATGAAGTATTTTTTGTTATATATTGTATGCCTGTAACCCTGTTATCTGTGCTGCTACCTGTCCTGTCTCTTACCTGTGTTATATATAGATAGAGATATTATATATAGATAGAGATATGTAGACAAATAGCTAGATAAAATAAAGAAACTTCTTTAAGACTTTGCTGGTTCTGTTTATAGGCAACTAAATTGTTGGCTACTGTCTTTTCATAGTGAAACAATTTTTGCAGTGGAGGGGAATGAGTATAAGAAAAATATTAGTGGGTAGATGTCCACATTACTGTATTTAGACATTAAAGAGTATGGCATATATTTTATGGCCCGCTTTTCTAGTCCTGCGAAATATCTCTCAGCTGAAGACAAGGAGATGTCTGTTTTATGGAACATAGAACAACGCAGTCTGCCACCACATATCGGCTTGCTTACACAACACGTTTTACGCTCAGTGTTACATAAGCCGTGATTTGCTTTAATTAGTCGGCATTGACTTGGTGAGCACAGGCGACAGCCCAGCCTGGCTGAAATGTAGCATTGTGCTTAAACAGTGAGAGACCTGGAAGGGCACTGTCTCCGGGTCAGCCATCAAAACCTCACTCAAGAGCCAGCTTACAGCTCAGCTTGGCTTCTCCTAGTTAACACATTGAGCAGTGATGCTCTGCTGTGGCAGCTCCTTATCTGTGCTGAACTGAAGCTGAATTGAATGAATGAATGAATAATATGGGTCTTCACCGGACAATAGATTTAAGTTGGCATTATTAATTAGCTATATTTCCCACAGGTTGCCAGTTTACCTCAGTGGTGTTGGGGGACTGATTTACTGATGACTTATTACTGACCTTTCATTTAGCAAGCTTGGTAGCTATTTTTTTTCCAGGAACTTAACTCTTTCAGTCAGGTATAATTCCAAGGCTTTGCAGCATTAGCAATCTATTATCCTTCTATGTGATTATTGGGAAATACCGCCCTTATGGATCACAGTGGTGCACACAGTATTATTACAGGTATATATAAATATTCTGGTTGACATCTTTTTTTTCCAGAGAGGGCCACGGATGGGGGCCTGCAGAATGAGGACTGGACCCTCAACATGGAGATCTGCGATATCATCAATGAGACAGAGGAGGGGTGAGTTGGCGCACTGTTTGGAAATAAATCAACAGCGAGTTACAGTTTGCTGAGGTAAACATCTCATGGGATCAGCGTTATATAGGACTAGTGGGTCTGCTTGGACCAGAAAGAACTGTGGTCCCTGTGTTTGTGTTTGCTTTGGAAACATTTATTTGTTTTTGTGTTGGAAACATGATTGCTTAATCCATAGAAATGGGTTGACTGTATTCCATTTGTACGGTTTTATTGTGGTTGTGTTGTCTTGGTAATCTACAGACCTTGTGAATTAATGTGCTTTCAAGTTTTGCGGACTCATCATCCTTATTGATGAAGCAAATTAGACACAAATGCCTGTGTTTCACTACCAGACACAGCAAAAAAGCCTTTTGTTTGGGTAGTTGATACTGATTTGTGAGATGAAAGGTAATGCAGAATTGTTTTATTGTTTTTTTTCTCCAGGAAAAATATAAGAAAATGGCTCTCCATAATCTTTTTTTCCCTTCTTCCCTGAGCTTTTTGCTTTTCTCTTTCCCACTGCCTTTCACATTCTTCATGCCCACACACACTCATTGTCTTGGCATGCGACATGGGGCCCCTCTCTGTCACACATACAGAGCTCAGCTTCACTGAACACTAGTGTGTCTTGTATTCAAGAATCTCAGCAAGTTAGCCAGCAAGTTAGCCTGGGCAACTCCAGTTTTAGACTTAGTTGTGTTAGAAAGCAAAAAATCCCAGAAATGTCTTTTGTAGTATTACCTAACTGTCTTAAACCATCTTAAAACTCTAGGACCTCGACAACCTACGAGAATACTGCTGAAAATCTTGCTGAAAGACAGTGAGGATTTGTACAATTTAACTTTTTAAGCTTCAGTCTCTGTAGGTTTAAACGTGTTGCCCTGTGAACGTGTCTGTAAAGTCTTTAAATTGGTAAAAGTATAAATTTGATAATGTTAACGTCATGGCAACTGGCACTGCTCAACCTGGGAGAAGTGAGAGGTGGTGCACAGATGACTTGGATGCTGCCAGAAGTTGGCCTCAGTTTGATGCTGTGTAGGGGATCATGTTCTTACTAATGTGCCAGAGAGTTGTTTGTTTGTTCAGGTGACTTAAATAAATGATTCTCACTTGAATAACTTAGTTGACATAAACTGAATGCAGTTTGATGTCAACTAATTTATATAACTGCTTGATAGTTAGTCCATGTAGAGGAAGACTTGCTCTTGAACCCGTATCTACTCTCAGCGATGATCTGGCTGATGGGGTTCAGGCCTTTTGAGAACAGATGGGACAGCTCATGATCTATATGCCACACTTAAAGTTGCACAAAGTGATTTCTGACCTAGGAGTTATTGAGAGCTCAAACTCAGTCTTCAGTCAATCCTGCTTCCAGGTTCATGACAACGTAGCAGTAACAAAACCATAAGTTAAGGTGAAAAAAATTGTTTTTTGAATGGAAGGGATATATTACACTCTCACAAGGCTCCTGTTGGATTACTTGGATGATTTGGTCTCTGACCTCCAATTCGAAAGCTGCAGACATTGAGAGACAAGGCAAACAACCGCTTTGAATGAACTATTTCTGTCGCCACAGTGATGATTGCAGCGACAAAGGCACTTGTGCGACTGATCTGAAATTTGGATACATTTATCTGCAGAATTTGCAGTTTCAAAGACGCTTTGAATGAAGCTGAAGATGCGAGGGGGTTTAGTAGATGGAGCTCCACTCCGGGACAGAATTTGACAACAGAGAAAGAAAAGAAGTGGAAAACAGCAAAATGGCCGGGCCTTATATAATTTATATATTTTTATATATTTTATATAATTAGTAGTACACAAATCTCCATAAAGTACAGGTCAGTTTCAGGATTGTTAACAGGTTCTAAAATTGCTTACTGCATGTTTAATGGTCACTTGTGTGATTGTCTTTGAATTGGGTTCTCATATTTACCCACTGAGTTCTTGATGGAGGCTTCAAGGCTCCAGTTTACTAAAGCCTTTAATGTTTGAAAAAGCTTTCAGGATAGCATGTGCAAAACCAATATCATAACCTTTGACTGGTCAAGAAGATTGTCTTTGACATATTACAAGTTTTAATACTGATCTTGAACACTAAAAATGTTTTGTTAACTACTAACATTTTTTGTAAATCTGGGTCTCAGTATCTTGTTTACTTTGTATAGTGCCAGGCATTTGAGGACCCATGTGTGCCACACTGAGTTGGCCTGTAATGAGTCCAGGCTGTGTTCAGATCAACCTCTCTTTTGTTAGTGTCTTGGATGACTGCTCTACCTACTGCTTTGACCCTCTGGTGTTGTTTCCACTCTCTTCCTGAGCTCTGCTCATGTTTTCACACGTGTCCATTCAACTTGCTGGCTATGATGCCTTACAGGAGTTTCCATGTTGTAGAGGTTATTAGTCAGTAGTTTGATAGTTGTGTTCCCTTGTGGGGGTCTTCTGATGATTAGTGTTGTCCTGCTTTGTGTTTGCCAGTCAAGGTGGCAGTCTGCTGTTGGTAGCTGATTAATCTGTGTTGCTTGGCGTTGATTCAGTCCTGTTAGTTTCTTTAACCAGGAGGAGTGGATCATGCCAGGACCTGGTGCTGTCCAGCTCTTCATGTTTGTGACCTGAGCTTTATGTTTATGCTAGGTAATGAATCCGTCTCCCATATGCTCTTCCAGTACTGTTCAGGTTCAGCTTTTGATGGGTCCACTGTTGGTGTGTTATTGCTCTGCATCTGGCGGTGTACACTTTGGATAGCTCTGTGGTGCTGATAGCAGTGTATACAAGGCTTCAGTTGTGGACTTGCCACTGTTTTTCTTTAGCCAGGACCTGCCTTTGATCATTACACCACTGAGTAGTGAAGCCAGTTTGTATATTGGACAGCAGCTCTCCTGGCGGCCTTGAGGTATGAAAGCTCTCCAGTGAAGTGATGAAATTTTCAACACAATCAATCATCATGACACCAAGAAGGGGGAATATACGGCCCAGGTAGCAAACAATCAGAATTATCTTTTAATTGCTGTTTGTTGCTAAAATCCTGTGTCTCTGCACGCAGCATTGCGATGTCATTGGTTGCACATATACTGTGTTAGATGATTTGTGACAGTATTAGAGCTGAAATGATCAGTCAGTCAACAGAAAATGAATGAATTATAATTTGGATAATAATTGCTTTTTTGTTTTAATAGCTTATTGAGTAAATATACCAAAAAGTTGCTAGTTATTGCTTCACAAATGGCAAGGTTTGCTTGCTCTTCTCCATTTCATATTATTCTAAAATGAATATTTTGGGGTTTTTAGCAACATCATGCTTTGGATGTTTTACTCACTAAATATGCACGTACACACACAGAGTGGTGTCTTAGAAAGATATATTCTGCTCTTTTACTTTCACACTCAAGCTAAATGTAGCTCATGAGGGAGTTTGATAAAAGTTTCTTGTGTTTCATCTGCAGTGGAGAGGCGGGCAGTTGGATGAAGAGAGCCTACCTGAGCTTTTTGTACATGAATCACTTTGATCTCACCTTTGGAGAGACAGATAGGCCGCCTGAAATAAAGGGAACACCAGACGGTCTCACTGACTGTTCTTTTATATGGCTGTCTGTGTCTTAGTCAAGCAGTAACACTGACAATCTGACTGGCATCTGTTATTTTGGAACATAACATAATTTATTCTAACAAAAAAAAAAACAAAAAAAAGATGTCATGCATACCTTTGACTGGGGTGATTTATCCAAGTGTGTCTTTTCTGCTGTGTCCCTCCAGGCCAAAAGATGCTGTTCGGGCGCTGAAGAAGAGACTTAGTGGCAACAAGAACTACAGAGAGGTGATGTTGGCACTAACGGTAAGAAGTTTTTATTTTTAGCTGTTTTTTTTTTTTCCTCACTGTAATCTATCATCAAATATACCAGTCACATATTAGTAGGGCCTGTGTCACAGAAAAGCTTACCTCAAACTTAGTCACAGGGCGCCTTGCATAGCCTGTTTTTTTTTTCTTTTTCAAAAATCCAACTTCAGACAACCAACAATGGCACATATTTATGAGGCGTGTGGGCAGTGTGAAGGCCACCTTAGAGAGGGTTGTGCCCTGCTTACAACTTGATCTTTCCAGATGTTTAGATGTTGTTCGCTTCATTCCACCCTGTTTCTTCCCTAGGGCAGTATCAGGGCTGTTTTTGTCTGTCTTGTACTGCTCATCCTTTGTTTTGTTTACAGAAGCCATACTCTTTTGTGTTTGCGTTTCCGTGTTCATACCTACCCATATTCTATGATAGCCTTACTAGTTAAAAAAAAAATCTCTGCCCTTTCAGAGTGCGATGAAAGCACCTTCAGAGAGATCTTTTGTGAATATCCGATAACAAAGTCTATCTCAGCAGCCCAGTCATCACACACAAAACTTTTCTCCTTCACTCTCTTCCCATTCATCTGACTTGGTGTTCCCTTTCTACCTCTCCCTCTGCAGGTATTGGAGACATGTGTGAAGAACTGTGGTCACAGGTTTCACGTCCAGGTGGCCAACAGGGATTTCATTGATGGCGTGCTGGTCAAAATTATTTCCCCCAAAACCAACCCACCAACCATTGTACAAGACAAAGTGCTGGCCCTCATACAGGTACCAGTGCTCTCTGTGTTAGTGCAGTCCTTAGTCATATTTCAGTTTATCTGTCAGTTTTCCTTACTGTGCTGATGTAAGACTTGCAATTGAGTATAAAACAATTCTTCATTCTTATCTGCAATTCCCGAGGGTTCAACTGATGAAAATGTGTAGTAACTGACACTCAATTGGACACTCATGGAATCATATGTTTGAATGACAGTTGAATGAAGTAGCATGTGACTATAATAAACAGTCATCTCTAAAAATGGCATCAAGTAGGTCAGCAGCCATCTCCTGCCCTGTGCATTGTGGGAAGCCAGGTGGGCGCCGTGTGCTCCAGGTCCCAAGTGTTGTTCTGCAGACTGCAGCCTGTGGGGCTATCAGGTTACCTGAGGGCACCTCCACCAACAGGTGGTGTTCTCTGTCTCTCTTCCCGCTGTCCTCTAATTATTTATAGGGCTTTGTTGGAGGCTTTGGAGACCCAAGAGACACTCCCCTTTTAGACGAAGCCTTTCTGTCCTGCTCGGTCTAGTTACGCTGTATGAGAGTGGTTATGTAGAAGAATAAAGGGCTACTTAACCTTTTTTTCTTCTTCTTTGATAGGGGTTAGAGCTTAACATGGGCTCCAATTTTCAAGCTCAACCTAACTTTTGCCTGAAAAAAGTTCTGTCTGAGCCCAACCAAAACCTGCAAGACAACAACTTTGTCTTAGCTTGGCTATGGCCGGACTGTGTAATAGACATTAATTGTTTTGCCCTTCAAATAATACTTCATGATACTCTAGGCTCTTATATGGTTTGACAAATGAAAAGAGAGGAGTCTCATTTCCACAGAGACTGAAGCAGTTAAGTCTCAAATTAAGCCCGAGCTGCACTGAACCTGTCAGGTTTAGGCATAAATTTCAAGGTCCAATAAAGATTGTTGCTGTTGAATTCAAGGCAAGAAAAAAAGCTCTTTGTGATGATATTATGATATAAAACAATATTTAAGTTCTTTATCCAGTGGCGCTCTGGTAGCTCACGTGGCTAAGTCCTTACCACAGCAGCCTGGGTTTGGTTACAATCCGAGCTCTTTGCTGCATGTCATCCCCCTCTCTCCCCTGTCCGTCCAATCTCTCTACCATCTAGCAAATAAAGCAGAAATGCCAAAAAATTTTTAGTCATTGATTTTTATTGGATTTCCTGTTTCAGTGATTTTGAGCATTTAACCCTTTTGCCGACTTATGGGTTCAATGTTTATGTTACATTACATTGTTTTGTGTGTGTGTGTGTGTGTTTTTGTTTGTTGCGGCAGGCCTGGGCGGATGCCTTCAGGAGTAGCCCTGACCTGACTGGAGTTGTCCATATTTATGAGGAACTGAAGAGGAAAGGCATTGAGTTCCCAATGGCAGACCTGGATGCGCTGTCTCCTATCCACACACCACAGAGGGTGAGGAGAAATATACACATAAGACACACACAAGCAAACACACAGAAACAGAAACAGCCTGTAAAGGTTTTTTTTTTTTTTTTAAACCTTCCCAGGGTGTACCAGAGGTGGACCCAGCCATGCTGAAATACAAAGCCCCTGCTTCCCCTGCTGGTGGACTCCCTAAACCTGCAGCCAGCACGGCACCTGTCACTGCCACACAGATCCCCCACATCCCTAGTGTTCCTGGCCCCATCACAGCAACCCCTGAACAGGTGCGAGACATGAGCAGTGGCGTACGACCTCTGATATTACCTTCTTACAGGACAAACAAGTAATGTAATGTTCAAAATTTTCAGTCACAGTGAGAGTTGGTCAAAAAAAGCAGATTTATCCAGAGTTCAGTTGTAAACTAATGAAATCCACCAGCTAAAGCAGATTACAAGATTTTAGCTGGATGTCGCGTGTACTCAATCCACTGTCTTGAAACGCATCTGCTGCACCACTGATGCTGAATAAGCCCCAGATACATGTGCATGACTGCTGAACCTGTGTGTCTCTAGATTGCCCGACTGCGTAGCGAGCTGGACATTGTGAGAGGAAACACCAAAGTCATGTCAGAGATGCTAACAGAGATGGTCCCCGGCCAGGAAGACGCCTCTGACCTAGAACTGCTTCAGGTTAGATGCACATCTGCACTTATACATCATGAGGTCCATGCTCACCAAGCACATGCAGTTTGACACTTTGTTGTGTTCTGCCTAACATGACTTGCATGCAGTGGAAATACATCTGACTTGACACTCTGACATAATTTCATTTATGTCTAATGTTTTTGAATATATGAAATGAATTACATCCAAATCAGAAGTGGAAAGAGTTGTTATAGGTTTGATATCAATACAGTTTGGATCATACAGAATAGATCAGTTTAGTCTCTTGATTACATAGAATGGATAGGGTGAGAGATCATCAAACTTAATTTAGTACTCCTAGTCTAAAAATCTCAGTGAATACAGGCTCAAATGCCTTACGACTTTGCTTCAGCTCCATTCTTTCATGCCAGAAATACCTATTGTGATTCAGTCACACACTGGAATGGTGATATTTTACTCAATAAGTAGTTGTTAATGTCAGCCTCAATAGCATTTAGTGAATACATATTTTAAAAAATGTCTTTGATCAGTTCCCTGATGCTGTAGAAGGCGTTCATACAGAGTGGCATCTCTGCGACCACAAGGGGGAGTAGTGTCTCTAATTATCGGATGAAATGCCCAGCTCACTCACAGCCTATCAACAGCCAGCTGGTTGTGGTAATTTCCTAGATTTGGATAATAAACAGTGCTCCGAATTTCACGCGCAGTTTAAGCTTCTCTGGCCAAATCCACCATGTCATCTGTAGGGTTTCAGCCTTGTGCTAGCTCACCGTGCATGCCGGCCATAGTGGCATGGCTTGTGTAAAATCTGTTTTTTTTTTTTTTTTTCATGAACTACATAAAAAGCTTTAATAGAATTTGGCACAGGATTGAGCCATTTGCAGATTGATATAATATAATGTCTGCTATGACATTGCTTATATGTGTGTGTGTGTGTGTGTGTGTGTGTGTGTGTGTGTGTGTGTGTCTAGGAGCTGAACAGGACATGCAGGGCCATGCAGCAGAGAGTAGTTGAACTGATTTCTCGCGTCTCCAACGAGGAGGTGACTGAGGAGCTGCTACATGTCAATGATGACCTCAACAACATTTTCCTTCGTTACGAGAGGTATGATAGCACCTTTCTCAACAAGGGCTGCCAAGGCACAGCAGTTTTCCTTGAAATGCTCTTGAATGTCAAAAAAAAAAACACGTCATGCTGAAGAGCTTATATCATTTGCATTCTGTTAAGTGACCTTGTCTTCCTTTTTCATGTTAATATAGTTTTGGCCATGTCCAACAGCTGAACTTGACTTCTTTGTTGGCCCCAAAGTAAGATCAACACTGATATGTTCAATCCATAATTAATTTGGCGTGCCCTCGAATTTTATTGTCTCCCCAAAGTAAGTGGGTGCTGGAGTATTTCGATTTTTTTTTTCTTTTATATAAGATTTTTCCTGAAATCCGGTAGCTGATTTAGAAGCACAAATCAAATTTCCTGAGGAAACATGCCCGCTCTTTGAAACAGTTGTGGCACATACAGCAGATTTTCAGCAAGCTTAACTATCACAATGTTAGAGATCTCATGCTGTTGAAGCGCTTTGTAGGAATTCCTTTTTAAACATTTTGTAGCCTCAAACTGTTAAATAACCTCTTTCATGAGGTTTTTGTAGATAAAAGATGTGTAAATGTTTGATCCGAGCAAAGCATGTGTTAAAATCACTCAAAGAACTCTATGCTGTTCACAGATACGAGAGGTACAGGTCGGGTAGAGCCACACAGAACAATGGGGTGAGTACATCAATGGGAACTTTGCTTGCACACTGCACAAATCAATCACCCACTTCTTTTCTCCTTGCTTTCACTCTGTTTTCAAAAAAATATAATCTTTCCTTGCATTTTAAGACTATATTTGCATGGCCTCTGGCAATTCCATTAACTTTAAGCATTGAGTGATGTTTTAAATAGAAAATCAGTCGGCACAGCAGCATTCAGATGCTTATTTTAGTGAATCGATAATGAAATCCTCCACTGATAGGTGGTCGAATGTGATTTCATAACTATTAGTGAATAAATTCCTCTCCAACAGCAGCACATAATGTAAATAGCTCCCATTTTCAGCTCCATTTCAACTAAATAGAGTATCAGTGCAGACCAATCCCCAGTCGGCTGTTTAGAGTGAATACTTGCCAATGATAGTCGCCAGTGCGTGGGGTATTCCTAACATCCCCACATAGCTGTTTGTATTTGCATTCTGTTGATATTTCTGTTTGCTTTGTCTGTTTGTGTCATGGCTAGCTGATGGAGGCAAGTATGACAGCCGTGCCGCACTCTATCCAAGCCAGAGCTGGTGATTAATGTTGACATATCTGTTATATGGAGCTAATATTTAGGCCCATATGACATGTGTCAACATAGTAACCATCGTCAAGTGAAAGTAGAGATGCCCCTTCTTCTCCTCTTTCTTGCTTCCTGTCTCTGACACTTGTATCCACTCCATTTCCTTACTGCTAAGTACACATCTGACACCTGTTCTTGTTCCTTTTCAACCCTCAGTATTAGTCCTGTGTGTAACCCCCAAAACCCCAAGTGCTGACCTGCAGTTTTGTCTCTCAGCGTGAAAGTACTCAATCCTGTAGAATCTGTAGCCCATAGAATTTCAGCAGCTGCAAAATGTCCCTCTGTATATGAAGAATGAATACCATGTAATGTGTTTCTCAACAAAGGTACAGGCTTCACTCATCTCCATTTGTTTGGGTTGAAACCAGTCAGGTTAAACATCTGATGTAACAAAAGTTAGTCAAACTAGAAATTCAGCAACGTTGTATATTGAAGTTACTTTGCACTGCACTTAATGCTTATATCCATTCACTGTTGTTAACAGTCATCTCTCTCTTCCTTTCTGACACCTACCAGATGTTGAATGAAGCCACAGAGGACAACCTGATAGACCTGGGCCCAGGCTCCCCCGCCGTGGTCACTCCCAGGATCACCTCCAGCCCACCGCCACAAACCACTGCTGGGGCCACTGCCTCCCCGGCCCGCAACCCCACCACAGCGTCGCTATCCACAGCACTGGCTGGTCTAGGTAAGGACAAAATAGGAATGTTATGATATGAAGTCTGCATTTTAGTATGTAAAGAGAAGGTTTTTGCAGTATGCTGTATGTAGTGCTCTGCAACACGGCCCGAGCCGGGTTGTATGGCTTTTTTCTTTGCCTGTGACATCAGGCCTAGTCGGGCATGGGCCATATTCATTTATCTATTTGACACATTAATGCCCCCGTATGCTATGATATAAAGGCTTAATATATAAATTCCTTGATCTAATCACTGGTCTGTCTCTTGGCGTGTTTGTGTCTCTGTCTGTTTACCTGCATGTGATGTGACATGTTAGCATGTGTGCTTGCAGTTATACTCTTACTAAAAATTTAATTTGGATTCTGTTCGGGCACAGACCTCAAATTTCGTGGGACCTGTCAAGCCGGGCTGGGTAGGGCCTTAAAATAGACAGACTGATGATGACCTATAACTGTATGTATAAATGTAGGATTGGATAGTATGGGCAAAATCAAATATCACAATCACAATCACAGTCCCAACTTTGACTGCAGGGAAGACTATTCATGCTTTCATAGATAGTAACACACAAAACGTTTTGATAATTAATTGTTAATAGTGTGGACAGGATGACCAAGCAAGTAGAGGCAGATAATTGAACAGATAGATCAGTCTAAAAACTTCAGACAGTTGCATCTCTTTACTGTAATGCAGCCTTTACAACCAGGAAAAGACAACGCCGATGTAGTATGATGATATATAAAATCCCAGATGATATCAAGTCTCATATCCCAGTATCGGTATAATATCAGTATATTCCTACTGAATCATTTTACATTGATTAAACCTTTTTAAAGAGATATAAATGCTTATAAATGTGTAGGCTAAGACTGGACTACAGGAGATTTAAGAGTGAAAGTTTGTTACACATCTGCGTCTTAGAATACATCCTCTGATGGCAAAAAGGCATTAAACTACTCAGATGCATATGCTTGATATTAATAGCTTTTTATGCATGACTTAATTATGTAACAACCTATTAAGTGCTTGGTCTAAAGCCGGGCTTCACATAGCTATACTGATGCTGGAAATTTGCTTCGGCTACAAGCATATGCATAATGTGTTGGACACTGCTCCGGCAGCTGTCAGTATCTTTTGTATTTGTCCCTTTTCAGCTAAATAAAAAAAAGCAAAGCAAAAAAAGGATCTGGGAATATATGAGAGTTATAGATTCAGCATCTAAATTATGTCTACTTAGTCCTCAGTGGGATTGTAAAATGTACTGCACTCCACACACCTCTTGCTTCCAGCTCCTACCTATTATACAAACACACACCGACACACAGACTCTTACCTGAGCAGTAACTCCCGCCAGTCTCTGCAGACCTGGCATTGGAGAGGCAGCAGAGTGTAAAAAAGGCTCATAATCTGGCTACTAATGGGAAATAAGCCCAACTCCATAACTCACAGTTAAAGAGTCTCCCCTACCACTGTTAGCTCCCCTGTTGGCCTCTACGAAGTCTTTGCACTCCTTAGTTCTCTGGCTAAGGCTTAGATATATGGCTGCTCTTATGGTGGAGCAGACAGAGTTGCATAGTACTGTATGGGAGCTCTGCATCTCTCATGATGATGATCTATAAATATTAGGACTCTAATTGATGACTACAGAACTTAAATTTAGTACCAGTCCTCCTTTCTCCTGTCTCTAATTTTGTCATTTTCTTTTTTTGTCTCCATGTCTTGATCTCATTTTTTGTTCTACCACACTCTTACCCTCTCTCTCTATCCCCTGTTTCCTCTCTGTCCCTCTCCAGATGTGGGTTCAGAAAGTGTGAGAGGCACCCTATCCTCTCTTTCAGGCCAAAACCAGGATGACTTTGACATGTTTGCTCAGACCAGGACCAGCTCTCTGGCTGACCAACGCAAAAAGTAGGTCCAGATTACCCACTCCCCACCGCATTGATTCTCAAGCATCCTGCAATTTCTTCATGCCTTTAGACAGGTCATAATTTATCCTGTTGTTTAACTAGTGACTTAAATCCACAAGTGCTATAGAATATAGGTGGGATACAACTGATTCCATTTAAATGAAAATCCCTGGGAAAAGGAAAAACTCAATAATTACTTGTTAGGTTGCTGTTTGAATACAGTTTGAGTATTTGAATAATTTGTCAGGGAGGGGTCACTGTAAAATGGTGTCAAGTTTTGCTTAGTTTTTAAATTTTAAAAATTAATCCCGGGGGCAAATCTAAATAGGTTCAAAATAAATCATATTTGTATGTTTGATTGCTTCTTACTTAGGAAAGAGTACCAGTGCCACAGCACCTCTATGCTTTGTGAGATTTGTGTGTTTATTTGGAATGTACTGCACTATAACTCGATTTGCTTTTATAAGCCGATTAATTGAGAGTGAATATCTGAATATTTGGTAATAAACCTCAGTATTAAAAAAAAAGTATTTGGGACAGCCCTGAAAAACACCCTGGGATACTCTTTATGCTAATTTATTTGATCAGTCTGTGATGTTCACTGTCTCCAGAAGTTACTTTGTGATGAAGTATTCTAATTTACTTTTTTGGTGCCTCCAAATTCCCACAACCTGCTTCACCTACCTCAGTTGGTGATATCCTACATTTTCCAGTGTTGACAACACCCTGAGAACGATCGTCAACTTACTATTAGCTATGAGCACATGTGTTTTACCAGCAGAGAAAAAGCCAGTTCTGCTCCTTATTCAAAATGCAACATGTCTTGCGGCTGCATTGCATTATGGACAAGTGAGGCTGCTCTCTGTGGAGAGATTGGTGTCTTTGTCGATTTTATGGATTTCTCACATATGATTAAACATTGATGCAAAATTGCGCCTCTTGAAGGAAGAACTTGCTTTTTGATTATGAGACACTGACAGCAAAAATTGATATTTTAGTATAGTTTAATGTTTTTTTTGCATTCATGGTCCACTGTCGCTGCCCTGAAAATATCTTGATGTCATGTCACGTCCTTAACATTTTGACACACAAACTGGACACAGTAATGCCTTACTCATTTGTTTTTATTCATCTTAATTTATTTAGATATTGAACTCCCATTGTAGATTAGAAGTTATATCTTAACTATGTTGTGTTTGTGTGTGTGCACAGTGTAAAGTATGAGGACCCTCAGGCTCTGGGCGGCCTGGCCTCGGCTCTGGATGTCAGACAACAGAACACAGGAGGGGTGAGTACACCAAAGCATGCCAAGGGATGTAGTTTTATAGGCCTGTGTCCTTCCTTTCACCCAGACATGGAGTGTGGGTGCTGTGTTATTTACATGGCTGACAAGGCCTTCCTGTGCCAGTCTGTGCTAAGGTCTTGGTCACTCCCTGCATGTGACAGACTGCACTGTGATCTGTTGAGATCTGTCCTGTGTGCAGTGAAGCTTGAGCTGTGGCTAAACGTTATATGATTGTGGAGTGACTATTCCTATCTCTGAATGACTAAACTAATTAGATCACATTGTGGCAGCTGCACATACATATAAGCATGGCTATAATATGAAGCTCATATACTCTAAATAAATAATCTGTGCCAAACCTGCTGATTCTAAATCCAAAATACTGTCACTTCTTTGCATTCGTGTGCAGATAGACAGATGCTAGTTCTATCCAGCCGTTCGAAGACATGCATTCAGCTTCTCATTTTGCATGCTGGATGTCAGGTCCTTTTTTAATTCAGTTTCTGTTGATTTAAACTCAAACACCAGTCAGTCAGTTTGTACAGAGAATTAAACAAAGAGAGACACATGCTAGTTTCGAGATTTGTCGTTCTCAGGCATTTCTGTCTGGCTCAGCACACACTCCAGTACATTTGCATGGTTATCACAAGGTACACAGACAGTTCTGAAATCTGAACCACCCCCACCACACACAAACACACACACACACATTGATTGCACACATCGTCCCTTGTGGTAGTTACCTCAGATGTCCCTGTGCCTTTGGTACTTATTACCTGAGGGTGTTCACAGTCTTTTTCCCCCTTTTCTTTTCCTCATTCTTACATTTTTATGGAATGTACCCCTCACCTCCCCCCTCCCCTTTTAAGTGACAATCTTCTCTTGCATATTTGATTTCTCCTCTGTCTCTCTCTCTCTCTGCACTGTGTGCTATGGTGTGGTGGTGGCCTGCTACCTTTCTTCTCTTGTGTAAGGTGTTGTTCTGTTGTTGATTCAGCTGAGGGTAAAAGGGGATGATAACCCAGCAGATCAGGAGCTGCCCATAGACAGCTGGCTTATTACCCAAGGAATGGTGAGGACTCCATCCTCAGTGTGTCCTCCTACTCCCCCTCACCCTCCCTCCCTTCGTGTCTACCATCACCCCTGCTTTCACCCCCCTCTGCCATCATCCATAATCCTCATCGACTGTCCCCTCATCCTGCCCTTCTCTCCTAGAAAGCTCAAATCAACTTAGCACCAACAGTAGAATGGACAGTTATTTGGAGAAGAAAGCATAGGCAACCCATTATCATATCATCTTCAGCTCTCCTGCCCTTATGCCAGCAAGCCAGTGGTGTGACTGGGCTGACATGCTTTAAGATATCGGCAACCATGCCAGACATGGGTGCTTTACACTGTACCCTCTACTGTTGGGTTTCTCTTCCATTTCTCCATCCATCTACCCCCTCCCTTCTCCATCCTCCCCTCCATGGATGGATTGACCAGAATGTCTGGTCCCCAGGAGCAAGTGTGGGTTTCCATATCTGCTAGACACAACTCTTAACAGTCTCACATGAAAGCAGCAGAGGGGTGCAGATACTTCTGCTACACAGTAAGGTCCAAACCAATAAGCATGAGGAGTGTTCATAACAACAGTGCAACAGCTGAAGTACTTGATTACATGTCATCCAAAAGACATTTTCTAAGAATGGATGCTAGTGTGAGATCTCTGTGTAGTGGTAAGTATTTGGCATTTGTCGCCTTGTCATCTCCAAGCTAACGGTCTTTAGTAACATGTGGATCTTAGATAATGTACTAGATATATTTAATGACTAGTGCAGATACCCCATTCTAATAAGAACTAGGGAATTAACCAACTAACAGATGAATCAACACATCTGACAATTTTTAACTGTGTGACAGTGAAAGGAAAAACGCAGCCTGAAACACATTAAAACTGCTCAAATACAGGGATTGGTGATTTACATTGTGTTGCTGGCACAGCTTTATTGTTTAAGGGTGCACCAAATGTAACCAAATGCAAAGCACATGCACTTGACAGTGCAGTTACAATGGTGCAAGTGTGGCCTCCCTCTTTCGTGCTAGATTTATCCCTATATAATTGTTTTTATTGCTGCAAATCGATGAGTCTGACCTTGAAACATGACAACAAACATTTTTGTTTTAGATGATTTATTTTTCCTCCCCTGTTAAACATCATTGTAGTTACATTCAATATCTCTCACTGACATACAGTTACTGGATTCACTTTCCAGTATTTAGGCACAGAATAATAATAAAAATTGGACATGAAAGACCAAAATGGCAACAGAAACACAATGTAAATCTCCCTTCCCTGTTTTTGAACAATGGTTAAATGTTGTGGGCTGGATTTGTTCCTTTTAAATTGCTATTACAACTGTAGACATTTGAACACAAGGAATTACACTTTAAATTGAAATTCTAGTAATGTTTAAGCTGTTGGTAAAGATTGGGATATATTTCTTGTACAGTCTTTCTTTACATTCTTCCCTATTCACTCAGCCTCTTGTTTTTTTCCTCTGAGTGACTTTGCTTTGAAAATTCAGTGCCTCTGACTGCCTTGGCCTATCGTTTGATAATCTCCCTCACTGCATTAACTGTAATCTCTTGAGGAAACCCCACCAGTGTTTGTACAGTGTGTCACAGAGCCTCAGGAAGAGGCTTTTGTTCTCACTATTCGACTTTGATATCAAGTCAACGTCAACTGCGGACTTTGATTCATTCCATAGGCAGTGAAAGGAGATGACTCTGACGTGAGCATGAACTCTGTGCTCTGTTCTTGAAAAGAAGAATGTGTGGAGCACACTTTACCAGTTTCTGCAAATAGGCTTTGGTATTCACTATTGGAAAAAAAAAAATTCTTGTCCATGATACAAAGTGACCTCTTTTGTAAAGAGATACAATCCTACATATCAGTGGAAATGGTCAGTATGAATACTATAGCACAATAATATTGCTTAATCATTTCATTAGTGTCATTCTGAATCCATCTCTGCTTTAAAATCATATTTGGAGATGTGGTAGGTACACATTCATCACTGCACATGTGACTGTAGTACAACACAAAGTCATATGACTAGTGAGGAGGACTAGAGAGGAATCCAGAAAGTGTGGTCATGCTGGTTTCCTTTCCCAGCAGGCCTGGGGTGCTAGCACCTTTAGTCACCGTGACCATCGGTGTCAAATGCATGCATACATAGGCACAAATGCACTCCATCCACTCTGCCATGGCCTCCATCACCACAATCACTGCATGCCATGCAGCATTGCTCATGCTCTGTGTGCCCTATATGGTGTGTGTGTGTGTGCGTGTGTGTGTGCGCGCGTGTGTGCAGTGAGTATTCTCTGTGTGTATGCTGTGTGATTGCCCTGGCTCTCACGGGTCCCTGTGCTTTTAGCTTTTTTCCTTCCAATCAATCTCTTAATCATGTTCAAGCGATTTGCTAATTAACTAATGATGTGGAATAATTAACACTGCTGTGTGACATTAGACGGCAGCTGTTAAGCCATGTCAGCACCACTGAACTAATGAGAACAATACACAACCTGGGAACGCCTGTTCTCGTAGTAGACATCAAGCTGAGCAGCAGATCCACTGAACGTGATAAAATGGTAATGGCAAAAACACAGGCTCTCATGGGGCATCGTGTGTATGTGGTTCTAGGTGTGTGCGGGCACAGCATATGTGAGCTCCTTTCTTTTGTTCTCATTTTAGCTTGATTGTTTTCTTTTATTTTTTGTCATCTTCCTCTCCGAGCCTTTGGTGATTCCTGTTCTTGTTTTTTTGTGTTGCAATTTTTGTTTTTGTTGTCGGGGTGGGGTGTCGTTCTGTTGTGTGGCTTTGGTGCTGCCCCTTGGTTTGTCCATGGCTTTGCTCCATAGATCCCCGTATCGCAGTCCTCTGTCATGGATGACATAGAGGAGTGGCTCTGTACTGACGTGGTGAGACTTCTTTACCTTGATTTATATCTTTCTCTTCTTACTCTCTCCGCTCTCCTCTTGGGTTCCTTTTTGTTTGTTTGTTTGTTTGTTTGGTTTTTTTTGATAGCACATTCCATCTATCCATCTCATGTAACTGGATAGATTCACCTTTAGTTTCCCTTATCCTCACCCCCTCTCATTCACTCTTATCTAATCGATTTCCACCAATGAGAGCCATATAACAGTTTAAGTTTGGGGTCTACGGTGTGTGTTTCCTACGCTAACATAGTGTTAATAATAGCCCTAATCTCCAATGGTTCAAAACAAGTGATATGGTCTTCTTTAATATATGCATGTAAAGGTTGATGGGCCAACGAAGGCTCCCTGTTGTGTTCACCTGTGAGAAGTGTATGGGTAGATGCATGGTCAAGGGATCCTTCATGAGTAACTCTGTATGGTTTGATGTGTTTTGGTTTGTGTGTACTTTATAGGAATTTTATTTGTATGGTGCTTTGTGTGACTCATGGATTTGTACACTGCAATTTATTACACTCTTTTGAAACACAGTGTCTGTTTGCTGGTGAGATGTTGCCAGTATGATTGTGTCATTTTCTCAATTTTCTCTTCTCCATAGAGAGGTGATGGTTCTGATGAAGGGGTGACCAGTGAAGGTATGGACTCACAATCGTCATAAGCCACTGAATATGTGTCACTAGCCCTTAAGTTTTGGAGGGATTTGTTTTCTTAACTTTGTTGATTTATACAACAGTCGCTGCCTTTACATGCACTGAAGTAATGGGGTTACTCACCACGTATAGGCACTTATCTAATTTCTCAAATGCCATGTAAACGTGAAAGCCGGTTTCCATCATTGGGGTAAGGGATTAAGAGGTATTTGGTTTGGATAGCTAGACGCCTGCTGGAGAAACTCAAGTGTAGGGCCATATAGACCCTTACTTGGATTTCTGAACAGCTTTTTACATATGTCTGCAGGAAAAGTGAGTGGGTAATGAAAATGACACCATAAAAACAATAAATATGCCATACAACCCTTGGGAGAGAAAAAACTTTCTGTTCTATATGTTTGATGAAGAATGCTTACTAATTTTATGTCAGCGTTACCTCTGATGAAAGGAAATGAAAAACACATCTGCCGCCATCCGACTAGACCCTACGCAGCCGAGGGGTGAAGCTCAGGAAATCCCCGCCCCAAGAGCGTATTCCACTGGCGGCGAGTTAGCTGTAGCACTGGTGTCAGCAGCAGTAACAGTCTGGGGAATATCAGGGTTGGAGGGACCCAATTATTTGGGAGTGTATATGGACATACTGGAGTTCTGTATAATCAGAATAAAGTAACACATGAAAATGCGTCCCTGATTTCCTCCCATTACTCAGTTACTCTCAATAATCTGGTTTCTTGTGTGTCTGTAAATTAAGTAGATGATAAACTTTGCCCTTAACATAATGTCATGTACCTAAGACAAGTTTGTTTGTCTCTTTCAGAGTTTGATAAGTTCTTGGAGGAGCGAGCAAAGGCAGCAGACTCCTTACCATCTCCCCCTGGAGGAAACCCCGCTCCCCCTGTTGGTGCCTCGAGCAGCTCCCACAAGAAGGCCGAGCGGACAGAAGACGCCCTTTTTGCCTTGTAGACTCTTCGCGCAGGGACTCTGTCTTTGTGTGGGGTTATCTAAAGGTCTCTGCCTTTCTCAGACCCACCCCTAACTTTCCTTGCAGTCTCATTTCATTGCTAGCCAGGAGAGGTGTAGCAAATGATATCACCTCCTTTCCGTCTTCTTGCCAGTGTTGCCGTAACATGCAGAGGTCCAACATGCTTGCTGCCCAGTGCTGCGTCGTGTGTCACTATATATCGACTTGTTGATCTGTTAGTGAGGGATCTGCTTGCAGCCCTGCATCTCATTTGTAACGCTCCACCAAAGGAAGGCAAACTAACATTGCTAGATGTGGTTTAAAAAGAAATACATGCTGTGGCTCTGTCAGTGCGTATTTCTGCAAAATGGGAAAGATGGATGGAAAAATTTCACTGAAGGCCCGCACATTGAGGCAGTATGAAAAGATACAACTAGGAATATATTGTGATGTTTTACTACGTTCAGCTAATTTATGCATTTATTCTGTTAATGGTTTGTATTGTACTATGTACTAGCGCTGTGGTCATTGTTCCTCCATAGATTTTTTTTTTTAAAATACAAGTTCTCCAGTTTAGATTTCTGTTAATGCCTGTAATAATGGAATACTGTATATACGGACTGGGAACAAGTTATTACTCATTTTGCCAGAAGCAGTGTGGATAGAGACTGATGTTAGCAGGCTAATTTGCTAACTTGGTAAATAATAGCTAAATCATAGCTAACCTTGATAATCTGTATGTTAGCATTTCCTTTAATCAAAGGGAATACAAAACAAACTTAGCTGTAAAGCACTTGTTAGCATTGACTCTTGTTTTTAGTGGCTTAGGGAAAGGGAAATGCTCATGTAGTCTTTGCCATCAGTCTTTTCAGTCCTATCTGAAAAGGTACAATAGGATGACTAGGGATGCACAATATTGGAGTTTTTGCCGATATCCGATATGCCAATATTGTCCAACTTTTTTGGCCAGTACTGATACCAATACCGATACATGCACATATTTTTTTCCACCTAATTGCAGAGGACATCAGTGGATTTAACATTTTATTATGCCTGCTCTTATTGTGAAGGCCCACTGGCAGATGCAGACATAAAATACGATGATTTTCAAAATGTACACATTCCACAGAGCAAAATAAGAATACTACTTCAACTTATATTATGTAAAACATGCCATATTTATTTTTTATATAACATCTTCTTTCAAACAAAACTGTAAGATTCATCCTACTGAAACAATCTTGGGTGATGCTCTGCCTGAGAAAATCCTGACAACAGCCACATCAAGGGCAGATTTGACATATTTCACATATCGGCATGTCGCATAGGCAGCAATCTTCATTCAGGCCAATACTGATAGTTCATTTCCAAAGCTGATATCGGCCAATACCGATGTCATGCCGATATTACCGTGCATCCCTGAAAATGACTAAAGAATTAGACAACAGAAAATTTTACCAACAAACAGGCTTTGAGCCATTCCAAAGAATCTTGAGGCTTTAATGTCCAATAAATGCTTAAAATTCACATCTTAAACAATAACCATGTTCAGAAATTAGAGGCTATTGTGAACATTTTCCTTCCCCTGATATGTTCATGCCTGTGCACTTTGAAGCAAAAACAGAAAGAAAAAAAAACAAATCTGTATATTATTCTTTATGTTTACAAGATGGTTACTATTTTTATATGGGATGGGAAATAGTCTGAAGTTGACTTCAATTTGCACATAGCTTTTCTAACTTAAATTCCAGCTCTTGTCCACGTTGCAAAACACACACTTACAACCTTTTAAAGAAAAATCAAAATTACATGAACACGCAAGACAAAATATGGCACTGAAATTATCAGCATGGCATAGCGCTGGGAACATAATTGACTAAAAGAAGGAGAAAAAAGTGTAGCATACAAAAATGCTCTATTGTAAAGGAAGTATTCATATGTAGATCTTGACATACTATATATGTACTGTATATACCTCAAAATACAGGAATATTAGTTTCTGTATCTGGTTTAAAAACAATGTATTGGCTCATAGTAATATCCAGAAGACAGTGACTCATGTATTATTTGATCCATTGATTGTATTTTTGTAGTTCATGGCAAAAAAGAAAAAAAAATCACCTGTGTTTGTACAGTAATTGTTCATCTTTATGTGGTTACTGCAGCTTGCACTGAGGTGCATGACCAAACAAACGCATTTATGCTTTGTTCAGCATTAAATATGAAACTTGGTTTGTGCAGTCAAAGACGTATTTTCATTCCTGGCATATTATTATCTATCTGCCCTTGCTGGAGCTGCTGGGTACCACTTCTGTGACTGACTGATTTCAGCAAAGTAGCTCTAAGTGGAGTTTGTCTTTGGTGTGCTGCTGACAAGTATGTAAGATCACACTTGCAGGCAAACGCAGTTCTGCCTTCGTTGAAGCTCTTTTGCTGACACACTGGTTTGTTCTAACTTTGCTCTGCACTTCAAAGAGTTTTTCTTTTTTTTTTTCTCCAGTCAGTCCCTTAAAGACCAAAAGCCTTGTCAATTTAGAACCAGCCTATTTGACTTTCGTCCCAAGTTTATTCAAGCTGAACCATGTATGGGAGCTTCTTGTTGAGTTATCAGTCAACAGTATAGACTTTCCACCAGAGGGAAATGCTCATGATTTGTTATACTTGTTAACATAACTGCAACATTGACTTTGGAAATTATTTGTGTAAGTTGTCTTATTATGATTAAATATTTAAATGCATTTTATTAGAACAAAGTAAACAATTATTAATATCAGCTTTAACTTTGCTTTATGGCTAGAGTTTTAAAGGTTTTAGTCTGTGCCTCTAATGAGGTAACCTGATAACTGAAATAATAGCATCAAATTTACAATCAAGCATTGTGTTCACTTTAAAAAGCTCTTACCATGCAGACTGAACAATGATTATTATTTAAAATGTAACAGGATCCTTTTAAAGGGAGATACATTTTATGTTTGTGTGCTGCATATTTCTGAATTTGTAACAGATTGTACTGTTTTAACTGCTTTTTTGAAGCTTAAGCCCAGATTGCAACATGTATTCCTCGAAACTCTGGCTATCTCAGAATGGTGACTGAATGTCTTGATATCGATGAGGCAGAATGTTTTGCTAAAACATCGCGGACATGGAAGAGGGGCTTGTTTTCTGTCAGTGCGTGTCCCATGTCTGTTCGGCTGTGCTACCTGCTGCCATTACCTATGGTTCAGATCTCTGTTTGACCTAATGCACGTATTTAAACTGCCCAATAAAACACTAGCAGTGTGTGACCTCTACCTCACAATCGTTTGTGGTTATTTCACAGACAAATGTTGTGTGAAACTCCTGCTTTCCCACAGACATGCTGATGCAACCCTCAGTGGATCTTACACTGTAGTGGCTACTCATTTGTCACATGTGCTTCTCACCCCCTCCCACATGGGGCTTCCTGTAAATGTCCAGTCTGCTCCTAGTAACTGTCAATATCATATGCAGGATGTAAACAACGGCAGTGCACAGACAGTTTGGGCATTTTATTTTTTTTGTTCCCTCTGGCTGCCTGTTGATAATCACTGGCAGGTTTCCAAAATGCAGCGAGCAAGATTATGCACCCTCACAAACACCCCCCATCACTAACAATAGTAGTCTTGCTGACAGGCGCTTAGAGGCTATTACTCCACTGCTACTGAAAAAAAAAAAAAAAAAAAAAAAAAAAAAAAAAACACATTGCGGTGCTACTTCAGGTCACTGACCTATTTCCCCTTGGTGCATTTGTGGGGCTTCCTTTTGTGCTCCTGTTACAACAGTTTAAACTTAGATGATGTTTAATTTTCTGATAAGTTGGCATCTGCACCGATCATTATACAGTATGGACCTTGATATAATATAATTTTGTTTACTTTAAGTCTTAGACCACCAAGCTATATATAGGAATGCATTTGAAAAAACTGACTTAATTGAACAAATATTTAATTGGTATGCCTTTGCTACAATTTATTAAGCCTCAGCCACCTGTATGACTCCAGTGTGCTTCCACCCCGCCTCCTGCCACCACTATTCTAGGAGAAATACATGATGTAATCACTGGAGCCAGAGATGTGATGTCAGATCACCCCACTCGGTTTCTGGCCTTCCTATTGGAGGATTTCACTGGTTCTACAGGAGGAGCCACTACTTCCAGTCAAGCAAACTTGTCCTGCATTAGCTCACACCTACTTGACTCTGATTGGCTGTTGAAGGGCAAGCCCACAATAAACATATCCACGCTTTCCCCCAAAAAATACAGTATACACAATGTAGTGGCACAAATGCATGACTATTATAAACGCTAGAAAGACTGGTTTTGATAAAACTGTACTCGCTTATCATTTATCTCTTCCACCACATATTTGTAAAAGCTTGTGCACAGCCACGAGTAAGTTTCGTTGTTTTACATTTCAAATGAGTCCACAATGGGAATAATCTAGTATAGTTGTAGCAATAATCAAGTGCCTTATAAATGCCTTGTATTTTCTCGTTGAACGTTATCTTGGTGGGTGATAGATAGTGGCTGTCACCGCTGTTTTTATCAGGTTCTGGCAATCAAAACAACCCCGAAAACAAGGACGTGGGAATGGAGTTCAGTGACGCTGATTGGCTGGGCCGCCTGTCACTCATCATTTGCTAAGTGGGTTTGCCTGGCTCCTTCCGTAAGCACGTTAGTCCTCAATGAGCCTCACTGTTTGGCTTGGTTTGACAAGTTTCCCTGGGTCATCATGGAGGTAGACGTGAGCAGTTAGTTGACAGATCAATAAAAAGTTGGAGTTACCTTACCTCGCGCGTGTTTCGAGTTGACCTGGAAGCTGGCACTCCGGCAAATGTAGGGACGTGAGAAGTCTCTGATTTTTCCATCTGTGTGCGTTTAGTTAACCAGTCAAGTGTATTTGCAAGCCAGGACGAGAGTGAAAATGAACAGCCTGTCTTTTGACGATCCTTCATTGGATAATCTGGATCCATCTCTGTCGCTTAATGACCCCAGCGATATTGACACGGCCCTGTTAAACGACATTGATGGTAAGTTAAACACAATTGGCTAGCTGCTGGCTAACCACTAATAAACCACTAGTTACTGGTGCGTTCAAGCGTGTGTGAGCATTATTACTCGGTTGAACTTATCGTCAGTCTCCCAATAAAGATAGAGTTCACTAGTGTTTCGACTGTGCTACGAGCTTGTTTATAAGCAAGCAACTTTAAAGCAGAGCTCATAGCTTTGCTTTCGTCTGCCACCCTTAGCCTAGCTAACCGTTGAGGTGGTAACGGACTGTTTTGGTGTGATGGTGAGAGATTTTCTTGCTTAACATTATAAACAATTATGTTTCTTGTCTCCTGTGGCACAGAAAGCTTGTACAAATACACACGGGCCCATTTTGAGAGTGGGTTAGCCATGCTAGTCAGTAATGCTAACAAGCTAGGTGGTCGTGGATGCGCCCCGCCCCCAACCAGCTCCACAGACCGGGGTTACTCTCGTACATTCCTCCTTGTTGGGTTCACAGTGCCTGGGTTGACCGAGGCGGCAAACCTCATGTATTGATTTTTTTTTTTTTTTTTTTTTATGCCAGAAGATTAAGAACGACGTGCTCTGCTACTAAAGCTTGTCTTAATTTTGTTGTGAACGCTTTATTTAACAGTTGAACTACACAATACGGTTAAAAGCTGTGTGCATAGATTTGCATTTGCACGATTAATCCAGCTGACATCATTTTTGGTTTTATGTGGGAATAGTTACACACAGACAGTAAATTATCAATAAAAAAAAAAATAGGTGTATGTTAGTTGTGTTTTCCCTGTGGATTTCCTTGGAGTTAGTGAAGACTTGGTTGTGATTAGCTGCTAAACGACAGCCGGCACATTTTCATCCGCAGCAGCACTTGCCGTCTTCTTCCCAAATTTGACCGACAGTAACCCTCGGTGATGTTGCTCGATAGTAACCCCATGCCGGAGCCACAGACAAGCGCTCCCTCTCTTTCCTGTCTTGGGGGCTGATCTGCATAGCAAGTCTCTGAGGCGCGCTCTGATTGGTCGGGAGCGATCACCTCATACAAACATTGGTTTACAAATCGGAGCTGCTGCGTTTATGTGCAGGCACCACACACACACACAAGTCTCAAGTTCTTTGTAATACATTCGTCTTGTGCTCTGTGTCGAAATAGACAACGAAATTAAATTTCATCTTCTTGAGAGGGAAGAATTCCCTAGTGCATTGGTTGCTACATTTGTAATAAATTGCTGAACAAACGAATGTGCTGCAAGCCATCAGCGTTTTTATTTTGGACATGGCTCATATGTCTCAAATTAATTTAAAATAATCAGCCAGCAGTATGGATGAAAAGTGCATTATGTAACGTGTAGGTCTATTAGGTTGAGATCATGCTAAATGGAGCCCATGAGTCAGCCAGTAACGCAGATGTGAGCTCAAAACTGAATTACTGAGCATTACTGAAGCCTCCAAAAGGATATTGACTTTTCTAATAGACTGCCTGTCCACTGTACTTGTTCATGTATTAATAAGAAGTTAGACAAACTTTTGCTGTAGAGCAGATTCTCGTCCAGTGAAAAGGGTTGATGTAAATGGGAATTTTGTCAATAGTGAAAGACTTCTATTGAATTGCATGGGCAGTGAGTGGTTTTGACTTTGAAAAAATTCAATCGTGATTGGAAAGTATTGGCGGTGTAGATAACTGATGCAAGCCATTGTGGTGGTGGAGCAATAGATGAGTCCTTAATAAACACTTGAACCTCTGATTAAGTTATTTTGAGGTACGTGCCTAAGTCTTGTGTGGGTCTTGCGAGCATGGCATGGTCAGGTCTGTGCATGGGTGTACCATGAATCTATACAACCTATTAACTTTCTTCAGTCAAGCACCCAGAGCATGAATCATTTAGTGTGTTATTCTTTCATTCCACTCACCACCCTCCTGTAGAATGAATTGTAAAAGTGACTAGTGAGTCCATATTACCATCATATTATAAACATTTTTTTGTCTAATCTACCACAGTATCTGCGCATCTGTATGTGCTCCATGCATTGTACAATGTTGCTTTTTAACTTTTTTTTCCCACTTGCCAGTGCTAATGATTTTGATGATTATATTTAGTACAAAATCATAATGGTACACTGTAATGGTATGCTGCTGGTTATTCACTGCAGTTGTCTTCACAGCTGTGGCTGTGCTGCCTTAATTCACACACCTGTAGAATACTGATATATACGTGCCACCCACAGTAGTTTCAATAGGGTTGGGACAAAATATTGAAATATTGTGATACTTTCTCATATGATACATTAGCGATACACTTGCGCCAAGTATCAATATTTGAGTTTTCAACTTCATTTGCACAGATGTACATTTGAGTTCCTGTAAGGTGTATTTGTACCTGCCTTTAGGTATTTTAACTGGAACTGTTCTGTCATGTACACGTTGCAGTCGCTGAGCAGATATAAACACTGAAAAACACGACTGATTTCTGCTTATTAGAAAATAAAAAGCCTTTTCCAGGCTGCTTTTTCCTCACTGACAGATATCGTGATGTAGCATAGCTGATTGTGAATTTCCCAGTCTGGGATCAATAAAGTATACCTATCTATCTATCTATCTGATTATCTTACAGTATGTCTCATTGTGGAATTGCCTGTATTGTTATACCATTGTTGTCATGGGTAAAATATTGTGATAATACCGTATCTCTACTTACCCAGTGATTCTCACCGCTAAGGTTTAATGCTGTCAGTTTGTGCTGTTAGGCCTTGTCAACTTTGTACCGTGTGTGTCAGTATATATGTTTAACTCATCAAACATAATAAATGCACAGGAATTCAAATGAAGGTGATTTCTCTCCCTCCCCAGACATGCTGCAGCTCATCAACAACCAGGATATGGAGTTTGGAGGACTGTTTGATCCCCCTCCATACACAGGGCCTCCCCCAACCCAAGAGCTCCCTGCCCTGACTCAGTCCATGTCTTCAGCTCCCCCTCCATCCACCACTTCTACCCCTCCATCTTCCTCCTCTTCCTCCATCCTAAGCAGCAGCCCCCACCTGGATGCACTCCTGGGGCCCCCGATTACCCGTAGCTCCACCAGCCCAGACAAGGCCTTCCAACCCCCCACTTTCCAGCAGTCTCCCCTGGCCCAGGTGCCCAGCTCCAACCCTAGACAGCAACCAGCCTCTCCTCAGCAAGCTCCAGGCCTCAGGCAGCCTAAAGTGGAACAGCCCCAACCGATTGTCAGCCCGCCTGCCCCAGCTCAAGCAGCCCCCCCTCACAGCCCACCTGGACAGAGCCCGGCATTCAGCTCCGCACCCCAAGCCCTGTTCACCTCACCTGCACCTCAGCCCCAGCCACAACTTCAGGCCCAGGCTCAGTCGCAGCAGCAGGCCCGGGTCAACTACACCAGCCAGAGCACCTACACAGGTAAGTGCTCTTTGATTGTACTCAATCTGTTTCTTACTGTTCAGGGTGGGGATTGTAGTTTGTAAATTTGGGTTACACAGTACAGTTTATCTGCAGGTCTTTAAAAAGCCTATAAATAAAAAATTTGGCTTTCTGAAACCTGCAGATACCCTGCGGTAGATAGTTGTATTTACACCCTTAAAGTTGTCAGTAGCATTTGAAAAGGACAAAAGAATACATTTTATCCTGACAAAGGGGTCTAAACAAAGTTTTGGGGTTGGTAAGAATTTTTTTACCTTTTTTCCTGTTTACCTTTGAGTCCAAAAACAAGGGTCCAAATCTCTTAACGTTTACCATTGTTTACTGCTACACACTACAGATGTGAGCTAACTGCTCCTCAGCCGTGGAGAGCTCAAAAGAACCCACTCTGCTCCCTCCGAGTTCACTGTGTTACGCCACAACCTTGCAATCACTAACACACACACACACACACACACACATAAAGCCGAGACGGGATGAATTGAGACCAAGGCGCTTGTGCACTTGGTCTTTTTGTTGTGCTTACAAAGGAGCAGGAAAAAGGTGGGAATCAATAATAGGAATCAGTAAGGGAAATGTGTTCAAATGAGGTCTGTACTGGAAATCTTGGAACTGGTCAGAACTGGCTTCTTAGTGTAAAGAAAGCAAGGTAAAAATATTTTCATATTGCAGATTCCTTACTTTGCATTTACCCCTTCCAACAAACACGCACTTGAACACACACGGGAGCTTTATATGCAGCTATGTAGCACCTCGTGGTTGTAAAGTTAGAGGCCCTTATTTATGGTGTGATGGTTGAGTTAGAGCAGGTTATAGGGACTGACGGGGACAAGAGTAACAACATCAACAACATCATGCACTTGCAGACCTCCCACCCACCCACAATTCTGGTCCTAGTTGGCTGGCTAATGTGTGTGTGTGTGTGTGTGTAACTAGGTTTGGTTGCCACTACAGTGAACTGGCACAGAATAATTTAAGGATTAACCCAGGGATTACAGTTTGTTGTTCAAGATCCTTTTGATTGTTTGGATTATAGATTTCACCAAGACCAGGGATTGTCTCTTTGATGGATATTCATTTTGCTTAGGCCTTAAGTTTGGTTTTCTTAAATCTTACTCTGTATGTCTGCCAGGATCTCTGAAGTTCCTATCATACTGCAGCCCTGTTCTGTACAGTCTTGCAGAAACTAAAAGGTTTGGCTGGGAAACATTTTAGCATAATTGTTTTCGCACCCTCCCAGTGAGTTAACCCATGCACAGGGTGCAAATTCCATATGACATTATCAAAATGTTTGGGGTTGCCATTGACAAGGCGAGAACAGCAGTTATTCCAACAGGCTCAGCATTTCAAACCTAGCACATATTTTCATTACGGATGTAGCACAGCAATAAAAGAATGTAGCCAAACAAATCTAGCTCAGTTCATTTGCTCTGTAGTTGCGTGTTTGAATCTGCCGAATGTACAGCTAAATCCCTTATTTGTTTTCAATAGTTTTATGAAACTAGGACCAGTGATGATTTTAAAGTCCTGAAAAAACTTCCATAACCCTCTACATTACTACTGTGTTTATAATACTTTGCCTCAGCTCAGCAGGGTTGAAGCTGAGACATGAGTGGGACAGAGGAGGAGAGATATTTTGGTTGCATCCTTACCTGTATGTGGGGTTAACCAGGCTCCTAACTGCCTGAATACACATGGTACAGCACTGATTTGATTTCTGTACTTACACCTTTGCATATCTCTCAGAAATGACCCCACCCAGTGCCCAGCTGATCTTTTGTCTGCTCACATTTCTATTACATTTCCCTAGATAGGATTGTAGGTTATTCAGCCTCAGCTGATGGCCTAATCTAAACTCCTAATCTAATGGACTTTGCTCAAGGGTGTGAAGGTCTGCGGGTTAAAAGTAAAAGACCGGGAAATACCCATACCCTCATACTGACACCATACACATACATATCACCAATATTCTGACCGTTTGCTTACTTTCTAAAAGATATGGAGTGTGTATCTGTGTACACGTTTGCTGGTAAAAAATCAATTCTGAGACATGTAGCCACCAGATTTAATGCAAAGTTTCTCTCACCCCTGATTGGCTGCTATTGACAGGTGATGAAATGCACTGCCCAACCCACCATTACAGACATCATCAGAGGCGATAAGAAACCTAAGGTGACATACTGAATGCTGCCGCCACCTCATTATTGCTCAGGAGATAACAATTCACCTATTGGCCTACTAATCTGTCACCAGTGGTCATCACAATGTCATAAAAAGAGAGATGATTTTCTTGCTTCTTATATTGTTTACAAAAATTGTGCCACAAATTCACCGTTTGATTGCTTCCGAAATTGATGTCATTAGGAATCTTGATATGTTCAGATGATTTACACTGGGCTGAGCTTTGTGTAAATCATGCCTGAATTATGTATTTAGTACTCTGTGTGTCTTGCAGTCTAGTTAGACAGTTCACCAGTTTGTCTCAGGGCAAGTCTGGCATTGACTTAGGCCAGTTGATTGCCAGTTGAATGACTTGAGTTAGGGCTGAATCAGTCACTGTTGAACACATTTGTTTTTTAGCTGTCAGTCAGGGTGGTGTTGGCCAACCAGTGCCGAGCTCGTCATCCTCACCCTCCAGTGTTCAGCCAATGGCCATCCAGACTCAGATCCAGGGGCTGACCACCACTTCTCCTCTGCTGGCCACTTCTGCAAGCCCACCAGCTCAAACCATCGCACCCCATGTACAGCAAGTACCTGTAAGTGTGTGTGTATTTTTGTGGAGCTAAACATGGGTGCTACTTCATCCTTGATTGGATTATCTTTGAGTGCCTCTTTCTGTCCCTTTATGGGTCAGGTGCTGCTGCAGCCTCAGTTCATCAAGGCTGAGTCTCTTCTGCTGACCACTCTGAAGCACGACCCCTGCATGGTCACTACTGTGGCCTCTCCCACCTCTCTGGCCACCACCACCCCAGTACAGAGCACTTCACTGCAGGTGGGCACGCTTTGGTCTTCTCAAACTATGTTACATAATCATGTCAACATCAACAGTGGCTTTACTCAAAGTGTTCTCTTCAAGGCATTTGCATTTTAGCTGTTTGACCCCTGGTTGTGTTCAGAGTATCTTGACCTTACAACAGTCAAAACATCTCAATTCCTATATCACCAACATATTAAGCAATCAATTTTAAGGAGTGCAAGGGTCAGAGCCAAGCAACTCTGTGACTGTAGATGATGTGAAAAGTAGGACTAGTAGTTAAGCAGAAGCAAGCAGAAATTTTTTAATCTAAAATTGATGATTAAAATTGTAAACTGAAGAATTCCAAAATTATTAGTAGTTAGTAACAACACAATAGTTTAAAATATAATTATAAAATAAGAATTTTGTTAAAAATTAGTTTATGAAAGTTCCATTAAAAGGGGAAAAATTAAGGCCTTGTGTTGATGAAATTTAGTCAGAATATCATATATTTTTTAAATACCAGAGGACACTGTCTGAGAGTGTTGAATGTAGTTTTTGTTGTATTCCCTTGCTGTGATGAGCAAATTTGGATGTAGGGACAAATATGACTTAATTTGTCTTAATTTGCTGCGTTCCCATCGCAATCTGGTTACCTCCTCAGGCCCTCATGAGTGGCGGCACTATCCTGACCACGGTACCTGTTATGGTTGACGCTGAGAAGCTGCCAATCAACCGCATCGCCATCAGCGGCAAGCCGGCGGGCCAGCCTCACAAGGGGGAGAAGCGCACTGCCCACAATGCCATTGAGAAGCGCTACCGCTCCTCCATCAATGACAAAATCATCGAGCTCAAAGACCTGGTGGCTGGCACTGAGGCAAAGGTAGGGAAGAAACACTAGAAAGACTTAAAAAAAAAAAAAAAAAAAAACTCATTTGTAAAATGAGTGCTGTTTGTTTTCTTTTAATGATTCAAATGTCAGTATTTTTAATTGTTGCATGAATAGATGTCCATCTGATGAGATTTTAGAGCACTTTGCTGCAGATTTTCTAATTTAATGAAGAAAACCTTGATTTTCTTAAATCACATATACATATTTTTAGATGTTTTTACATGCACACTACATAATCATAGCACCCATCCATGTCTGTTAGATATCTCAAGTGGGTCTTTTATAAAATAGGGCAAGTGTCAGGGTGTCCATAAGGGGGATAAAGTGGATGAAATCTTTGAGAAGTGAATGCTAGATTAATGTGTATGTAGTCATGATATGTTATACTGCTATTCGTTCATTCATTTTCCAAGCCATTTATCCTAATGACACTTGTGGGGTGCTGGAGCCTATCCTAGTGTTAATTGGGCTAAAGGTGGGGAAACACTGTGGATAGGTCATCAGTCCATTGCAGGGTAGCTACACAGACACACATTCACGCCTAGGGGCAGTTTAGTATCTCCAGTTCACTTGACTTATGTGTTTGGACTATGGGAGGAAACCAGCGCTCCTGGCCGAAACTCACACAGACACAGGGGTAGCATGCAAACACAGTGGGGAGCCTTGGATAGCCGGCAGGTAATCAAACCCAGGACCTTCTTGCTGCGAGGCATCAGTGCTAACCACTGTGCAGTCCCGTTATACTGTTATGTTATAGCTTAATTTTTTTCATGTAGCACTGTAAGGTGATGAGAATATGCCAGAGGATCTGAAGGTTCTCCCAGAATGCATCTTGCACAGCCTGTCAGTCTTCAGAATGGGTATTTTTGGCTATAACATTGATGTTTATGTTTTTTTCCCTCTCTTCCATAGCTTAACAAATCAGCCGTGCTGAGGAAAGCCATTGACTACATCCGCTACCTGCAGCAGGCCAACCAGAAACTCAAACAAGAGAACATGACTCTAAAAATGGCTGCACAGAAAAACAGTAAGTGCTCACAACCTTCAGTCTTGTTTGTCCTTTAATTGACACTTTAATTGCATAATTAATAATTATATATATTTATATGTTATAGACACAGACACATACACAGATAAATAGATAGATATGTACTATTGCTTTTGATCTTCAACAAGAGGAATTACAAGTTGTTTTGTCCCCCTCAGAATCTCTCAAAGACCTTGTTGCCATGGAGGTAGATGGACAGGCAGAGGTCAAGAGTGAGCTGCCCACTCCGCCAGCCTCTGACGTGGGCTCACCCACCTCGTTCTCCCACTGTGGCAGCGACTCTGAACCGGACAGCCCCATGGGGGAAGACACCAAGGTACACAGCTCTCACAAACACACAAACTAGAAACTTTATAGTAGGGGTTGACATGTTGCATTTTTATATTAGATCAGGTCAGGTAACCTCTTACCCCGATAAATAAACCGGGGTAAGAGTCGCTGTCTTAAAACCAACAGGTCGCAGGTTGGGTCCCAGCCAACACTTGTTTCAAACTCTCCCAACCACTCCCATGGGTGGGCTTGTCATTGCTGCACAGCCAAGCTTTGATCAATTCCACAGAACTTTATTTTAAATTCTAGTGGAGTTCCCAAGGTTTCCAAAGATACCAAGTATGTCCTGTTGCATTGCAGGGAAATGTGCTTCTTGGGTTTAAATATTCCACTCAGTATACAGTCACACAGTTACAGTTGTTTTTTGTTTGTTTGTTTGTTTGTTTTCTGAAATGCTGAAGGTACTTAAGGGGAAAGTTAAGAGAAAATCAGTTCAAGGGATTTATTGTCCTCAGGCAAGTCGAGGTTTCATTAATTCAGCTGAGTTCATACTGTCACACTGAAACTGCTGCATAGACAGCTGTGTTAAAAAATGAACAGATTATGACCAAGAAAGCCAGGTTTTCAAGTGCTTTTTGTTCTGGACTCTCCTCTCTGTGGCAGCCGAACATGGGCATGCTGGACAGGTCAGCAGCGGGTGGCAGCGCTGGAGGGATGTTGGACCGCTCCCGCATGGCGCTGTGTGCCTTTACCTTCCTCTTCCTCTCCCTCAACCCTCTGGCTGCTCTGCTCTGTGGCTCATCGGGCAGCAGCTCTCCCGGGGGAAGCACCTCTACCCACGGCACAGGCAGGAGCATGCTGGGCCTGGAAATTGCAGGTAAGGGGAGATGGATGCTGGGATTGTTGCTGCTGTTTTGGAATTACTTACGTAAGGCTGTGATTTTTATATGATGTATTCTAATATGACACAGATGACACTATTACGCAATATGTTTACAGTTCCCCTACAATGCGTGTATAAATTTTAACAGGATTTCATATGTGTAATGTGTGTTTCTTCTAAAGCAGACTCCTGGGGCTGGATGGACTGGATGTTGCCCACTCTACTGGTGTGGCTGCTCAACGGGGTTCTTGTGTCAGGGGTCCTGATCCGACTTCTGGTGTATGGAGAGCCTGTAACAAGACCCCACTCTGGATCATCTGTCCTGTTCTGGAGGCACCGCAAACAGGCTGATCTGGACCTGGCTAGGGTATGGTTTTATTGTATTGGTAAAACTGGATGAAATTCTGAAGATCCCTTGCAGGGAAATTGGCTCATTGCTGCTGCCAAGAACAGGATATACACAAGAAAAGATTAGAGTATTGGAGATAATAATTAGTAATGCAAATAAAGAAATAAAGATACAGTTTCATACCCTTTTGTGGTGTAATGTAAAAGTTTGAACATAAGCAAAAAGACCCGTGAAAAATCCAAACCTGAGGAAATATTAAAGATTTGTTTACCTGTTCTTTATGAACACCCCAACTAATAACTGTTGTAAACATTGCTTGAATTTTCCTGTGTGAAATCTTGTTCCTTGGTCTTATTCCCATACATCCAATTGCTCCAGTCCCCTATTACTTCTCTTCCACGAGCTTCACCCTTTTCATCCACTTGTCTCTGATTACCGCTTCAGGGCTGCCTTTTATCTGCTCTAACTCTTCATCACCCTTGTCGCCCCCCTGCAGGGAGATTTTGCGCAGGCCAGTCAGAACCTGTGGACCTGTCTGAAGGCTCTTGGTCGACCCTTACCCACCTCCCAGTTGGACCTGGCCTGTGCCGCCCTGTGGGCCCTGCTGCGATTCTGCCTCCAGCGCCTCTGGGTGGGCCGCTGGCTGGCTGCCAGAGCTGGTGGTCTACGATCTGATCGCCCCCTGCAGGAAGATGCCTGTAAGAGCAGCCGTGACGCTGCTCTGGTTTACCATCGCCTGCACCAGCTTCACATGACAGGTTGGTTGTTAGGGAAAGTTTTATCATTGTTTTTTTAAATTAAATCAGGCTGGATAACTGAATGTCATAGGGTAACATTATTAATGACAAACCATGTAGAGAAGTACAAATCCAGTCTCAGTCTTTATCTACAGAGTGAGAATATTATGATTCAGTGCCACAAAAAAGTTTCATACTGAGGTTGCAAAATCATAGTTTGAGAGGCATTACAAATTAGTTTGTAATGTAATTAGTTTGTAATGTAATTGCACACAAGGATTTCTTGTGTGCAATTAATTATGGACTTACAGAACAACCATGTGTAGAATACCTTGTTTGAAGAGAATAGTGATTATTTTGCTGGCCTCTGTCTGCATGTAGGTAAGCTGAATGGCAGCCACCTGTCAGCAGTACACATGGCTCTCAGTGCGGTCAACCTGGCAGAGTGTGCTGGCTCCTGTCTGCCTGTGGCCACTCTGGCCGAGGTTTACGTCTCTGCAGCTCTGCGGGTCAAAGCCAGCCTGCCCAGGATCCTACACTTCACATCTGTAAGCCCCCTCTCTGTGTGCACATGTTCACACATCTTGCTCAGTCATTTATATTGTGCAAAGTTAATTAAATTGCATCTTTGCTCGGATGCTGTCAGAATAAATTACTTGCACTGCAGTCGTCTCCTTTGTGTTGCTAAGTGGTAAACACTTCAGTGATAAGCATTTTTGAATTGACATCATTTTTTAAGGTGGCTTCTGAATTTAATTAACTTCAGTTGATGTATAAATGGATTTGAAACTAGTTGAATTGAACTGAAAAAACACCAGCTGAAGCAACACATCATTGCTAAACTAATAACTGTCAAATCCTGTCCACATTGCTATCAAATAAGGTGGTGTAAATATGGTGTTCCCCTTCACAGCGTGTGTTTCTGAGCAGTGCCCGCCAAGCCTGCCTGTCGTCCAGCGGCAGCGTGCCTCCAGCTATGCAGTGGCTCTGTCACCCACTGGGCCACCGCTTTTTTGTTGACGGGGACTGGGCTGTCCGCAGTACTCCCAAAGAAAGCATTTACAGCCAGGCTGGCAACACAGGTCAGTGTAAACAAGATATACACGCACACACTGTGCCAGTCCTGGGCCATGAATTAGTTGAGACATCACCAAATATTTGATTTCACACAGATAAGGGATCCACTGGTCATATTTTTTTGGCAGATCTTAACTGCCAGTTTTTTTTTTTGTTTGTTTTTTTTTTTCAAAAACTTGACCTGCTGATATCGATCGCAGAACAACATTTTCTTTAGTTTTGCATAATTAACATTAATTAAATTAATTTAGGCATTTCTGCATATATGACAAAGATTTGGCTGTCCTCATACATAAAAATTTGTCACATTAAAACAAATTATCTTTCTTTTACAAATAAAACTCAAATGCAAACTCTTACCAGTTCCGCATAAAAATACCTGACAACTCTCAGAAATCAGTGTAATGTTACATGACAGCTGTAATCTTTTTTTTGTTGTTTTTGTTTTTTTTTGTTTTTTTTTCCTCAGTCATTGACATTGTGGAGTTACAGAAAGGGTTCATCTCAATGCCGACACTACTCATACCCAAACAAAACATTGAGTATTGAGACAGCATTTGGATCTCGAAATGACGTGCGGATGTCAGTTTTAGGGGACTAGGAGAAAAATAGCCGCAAGTTGAGGTAAAAGCTAGGTCATATTTTAAGTTATAGCTTGCCGTAACAACTTTGAATAAGACCAAATGTCACACAATTGTGTGGTTCATGAATATTGTATTTCATGCTTTGTTGTCCGATATAGGATGTAACACTGATAGCTGAAACCGCTTGAAATAGAAATTTAACCTAGACTTCTCTCTCCACCACACACATGAACGCGAACACACACACACACACAAACACACACGTCACACACAGAGTCGTTTGTCTTTCTCATCTCAATCTCATTGGTTTTTCTCAGTGGACCCTCTGGCCCAGGTAACCCAGGCCTTCAGGGAGCACCTGTTGGAGAAAGCTCTGTACTGTGTGGCTCAGCCTCGTGGAGAGAAGAGCACCAGCCAGGGAGAAGGGTGAGGAGTGCACGCACGCACACACACACACACACACACACACACATATACACACATATTTCCAATTAACAGTGGCCTTCTCTGATTCTATTCATCATATGAACTGTGCATACCAGTGATATAATCCTAAATATGAAATTCCTGGCGACAAGATGTAGCAAGCTTTTGAGGCAATAGGGCTGTTCATTAATAAAAATGGAAAGATTAAAAAATGATAACAGTTTGCAAATTGTCCATTGGTACCTTTTAAATAAAATAACTAAATAATGATGCACATTCTTCCACAGGGAGTACGCTGATGCTCTGGAGTACCTCCAGCTGTTGACCAGCTCATCAGATGCAGCCGGTGCCACCACCCAGTCCTTTGCCATCGGCTCCAACATGGCCACTGTGACTGGTAAGTCACCATGGCAACTCTGATTTCTGTCTTCAGCGCTATGGACGGTGCAGAATTTAAAGAATTCAAAGGCATTCTGTTTTTATGCATCAAAAATGCCTGTAATTTAATGCGTGCTAATTAAAATGTTGATAATTACAGTTGATAATTTTTTCTTTACTGTCTGATGCTTCAAAATTAATACCAGCTCTGAAACAAAACTGTTCTGATACCTTTTTTGAATTTAATGGAAGCTCATCTGTAAACAGACGATTCTCAGTGTTATGTTTTTATATGTCTTTGCATACATATAAAATCAGAAATCAAATGTAAGGGCAGCTTGAATCTTAAAGATAGCTTTCTGTGCATTTTGATGCCAAAACTCAGCAAGCCACCATATGGAATCATTTTCTGAGTCCCAGCTCTAAGCTCCAAACCAGGATGGTTGAAAAGGTACAGCTTGCCAATCTAACACTCGCTAACTTAATCAACTGCCTTTGCTTTTGTTCAAGACCGTGAACAGTCAAGAGTTGGACTCCTTACTTCATTACTCCCTCTCTTCTCTTCCTGAAAACTGTGTTTGTTTCCATGCATCACTCCTTTGTCTGCCCTGATCAGTTGGTTTCCTTGATGTTTTATGCAGAAAAACAGAAGGAATGAGCTAAAGTTCATTTTTAGACTACTGAGATTGAGTAGCTTGATTTCCACAGGGTTGACTTCCACCCTCCCACTACTTTTCCTTTGTCCTCACTGATCACTGATCTGAGCGAAAGGGGGGCTAGGTGAAAGGGAGGCGTCCGCTAGATTGCTTCATCTATCTTCAGCGCTGTCAAATCGGTGATCACCTTGAAAGGAGGGAGGGAGAGGGAGGGAAGGGAGGCTGCGCCGGGATTTTAATAGGAGACTTTTCTTGGCAGAACCTCAGGTCGCTCACTCAGTGTTAAGTGTGCGTGTGTGTGTGTTGCCCAATGTTAAATGGAGGAGTTTTCTCTCATGAGGGAGGCGTCAAAATGGCTGCTTTCTCTCAATATGTTGTGACCACACCAAAGGAGGGAAACAGATTGATTCAGAGATCAGGATACAGACAGCAGCTGTCTCTGTGCATGTATGTGTATGTAAAAACATGAGCATGTGCAGTTGGGGATTTGAATAGTCATGCTTTGTCTGTGTGTGTGTTGCATCTGTCTGACCATTCTGCTCCTCCCTGCCTCCCCTCCAGGCTGTGACCCCCACTCCAAGTGGTGGTCCTCTGTCACTGTGGTGATCATCAACTGGCTCCAAGGAGATGACGCTGCAGCAGAGAGACTGTACCCAGCCGTGGAGCACCTGCCCCGCAGTCTGCAGAACGTAGAGTGAGCTGAACACACACAGTCTACATCCAGCTGAAAAGCATGTGACATAACTCTTTGTCTGATAAAGCCTAAAGGCAAACACATCTCTGCCTCGACCGCTGTAACCTGTGTCCTCCTTTTTCTCTTTCTTTCTTTTTGCCACTGCTGTGTCAGGAGTCGTCTGCCCAAGGCGTGTCTGAACACGTTCCGGGCGGTGCGCGCCCTGCTGTCCAAGCCAGAAAACTGCCAGCTGAGTCTGAGCTACAGCGACAAGGCCAGCGTCCTGCTCCGAGACAGCCTCAACCTGGGACCACACTGCCACAGCTCCAGCATAGACAAGGTACACACACACTCGGCAGATTTTTATGCATAAAAGCCAGGCTCATGTTTATTATTCCTGAGAGAAATTCTGTGGTACGACAGCTTACATTTAAAAAAAAAAAAAAGCATGTGCACACACCTGCACATAGGAGTAGAAATATCTGTACATGTGCATAAAATAAACACAGGACACTAGTCAGCACACTCACATTCACTCAAAGATACACAATCTTACCACACACAGAGTGTATCCCCCTGCAGGACTTTTTCAGTTTGCGATGGCAGTGTTCTGCCCTTTGGCGTTCGGCAGATGGTGATGCTGGTGGATAGGTAGCTGGCAGTGTGTGTTTGTCCATGGCCAGAGCTGCGGTGCATTGTAGTTGCATTGCATGTGTGTCTCAGCAGAGTGCAATGTATCTGCAGTGCAACACAGAGCTGGGCCACTAACAGCACAATGCTCACAACAATAACAACAACAAAAAAAACCCACAATGGCTCAACGTGTCCCTTCATTTTGAGTAGAACACTGACAAGTTTCTTTGAAACCATCGCGCCAAAGAAAACAAGTTTGATTGCCACTACTAAACTGCATTTCTTTCCAGCGTCTTTCTCCAGTCCCCTTCTACTCGGCCTTCATTTCTCTGCCAAATGTTCAGTCCAGGTCTTATGAATCTACAGTGGTTTTACTGCGATGCAGCAGCATGTGTCATCCATGTCATTTCTGTGTCATGGCAATAAAGTTTTTCCAGTCTCAATCCACATCTTATTGCTTATCTGTTCCTTACCTTATACTTTGTCTCTTTCTGCTCCACAGGTTGTCCAGTTGCTGCTGTGTGATCTCCTGTTGGTGATGAGGACCAATGTGTGGCGTCTGCAGCAGCAGGGGGCCAGTCCAGGGGGACTGGGGGTGGCAGGTGCCAGTGGTCCTGTGGGGGTCCATCAGGCCTCACCGCCGGAGCTCCAGGGCTTCCAGCAAGACCTCAGCTCCCTACGCAAACTGGCCCACAGCTTCAGGCCTGCTATGAGAAGAGTATGTAAAATGTTGTTTGTAGTAGTTACTAAATACATTTGTATTCACTTTTTAGTCATTTAGCTGATACTCTTACCGAGAGTGACATAAATTAACGTAGTGTGTCACAGGCTTCGGTGTATTGGCCAAAGCAGTTTAGAGAGGACACATGGCTGTTGTTCCTTTACTAGTTTCAAATATTTGACATCTTCCAGAGCTGTGCTTCTCTGATTTGTCCTGTTAGGCACTTGATCAGCCACCAAAGCTAATGTTTTTAAAAGGTTTTGTTCAAGCTCTGCACTTGTTTTGTCTAGGTTGTTTTGTAACCTTATTCTCTCCTAGTTGGACACAAAAGCAGATGTCAGAACTCTTACATGCACTATTTGACTGGCACACACTGAATTCTCAAACAAAAGGAACACATGCAGAAAGTATTTACATCCTAAGACATACGTAACTAGCACTCACTCTGTATGTGATTTAAAAATGCAGGCTAATACACTCATTGCATTATTCATAGCTGAGTGACACCCACACATAGAATTCTTACAAAAAAATGTCCGCATGTAGAGAAGAGTATATGTACACATATATTTGCACATATTTGCAGGCAATTTTGGATATAATTCTCTGTGGAAATTAGCTTGGAGGCATTGGAACACACCCACGAACACACACACACACACACACACACACACACACACACAAGCCCATGAGGCAGGTGTTTAGCGGCGTTGTTCACAAGGCTTCAAAGTCCCTCTGAGGTAGCACTGAACATCCTGTATGAGTCATCACTGCTGCCTCTCATCCCCCCCTCCTCTCTCTTACTCTCTTTCTTTCGCTCACTCGTTCTCTCTCTCCCTCTCTCTCTCTCTCATCTTTCATCCCTCCATCTTCATCCAGTTGTTCCTGCATGAAGCTACAGCCAGGCTGATGGCAGGGGCCAGTCCCACTCGCACACATCAGCTCCTGGACCGCTCACTACGACGCAGAGCAACGCCTGGAGCTAAGACAGGTGTGTGTGGGTGTACTTTGGTGGAGCTGCATGCCCCCCCCACTCTCCCCTGTAATTCTGTTTGGAGGCAGCACTGTTTTATTATTATTGGCTGCTGTTGAAATTTTGAATTTGTGTAAATTAATTTATTTATGTAATATACATTTTGTTCACACATTTTTCTCACATTTGAGTCTGTTCAGGGTGTTTTTTTTTCTGTATTACTTTGCTGAGGATCAGTATGTATGAGTTTTAATGGGCAATATCAGCACTGACATCACATTGCCATGTATTCACACTGCATGCAATGTGGCAGATGGCCTGTGGACAGTGGATGCAGGTGTTCTCCAAGCATCATTTTGAGATGTTTGTTTTGGGAGGTCTGTTTTTAGTCTTTAAAATACAACTTATAGAGTAGAGAGTAGAAAATCGGAAACACAAAGTGGGTGTAATCAACAGCTTGTCCATTTTGCACTTACAAAGCTGAAGTATTGTTCATCCAGCAACACCACACTGTTAGGGTAGCGAGGAAAGTGTGGTAGTCTGACTGGCTGTGAATGCCTGATGACCACAAACCAACCTTTCACAGCTGACAAGTCTGCTGTCCGTCCACACAAGTTCCACTGATCACTCAGTGCCACAGGAAATGAATAGACTTCTGGTGACTTAGTGTTGATCTTGCTCACAGTGTGAATTAACTGTTATACTTAATTTTTGTTTTCATGAAATACCCGCAACACATTGGTCAGGGACCTTTGTCCACATCTTTCACAGACGTCATTCTCCATAGCCAAGAATTAAATAAAGGCAAAATGCTCCTAAAAAAAAAAAAAGCATGAAGTTCATACAACAGAATCTGCATCTTGCTACCACAGAAATCGAAGAAATTCTGTTGACTAATGACATTTTCTCGTGCTTGTGTCCAGAGGAGTGCGAGACGCGGCCTGGCCAGCGGGAACAGGCGGAGGCAGTGATGCTGGCGTGCCGCTACCTGCCTCCCTCCTTCCTGTCAGCGCCCGGCCAGAGGGTGGGCATGCTGGCCGACGCAGCACGCACCCTGGAGAAGCTGGGAGACAAGAGGACCCTCCACGACTGCCAGCAGATGATCATCAAGCTGGGCAGCGGCACCACTGTCACCTCCAGCTAGACATCTGAGGGAGCCGAGAGACCCCCACAGACACACACACACAGACACACACAAACACACACTGTATATAAGAGACACATACAGAAACTCGCAGTTTGATCCGCAAATGCAGTTGCATAAACACAAACATACAGTCTCTGGCATTTTGGCCTGCAGCTAATGGACACATTGATGGACTCTAGAGATTAATATCAGACAAGCAGAAGTTCTTGCCATGACTTTTCATTATGCCCCGCCCCTTCCCTCCATATCAGTCAGAAGTCAGCTCAACATTTCACCCCTCTCTTTCCCCCCAGTAAAGTGTTTTTAGTTACACTGTTGCTACAGTTTGTGATTTAATGTAATTATTTGCTATACCCAGAATGTATTATGCATTTTTCTTTCTTCCTGAGCTGAATTCCCTCGTGAGAATGCATTGCAGTGCCAGAGTTTGACCACAGAGAGGTGCCACCACAGTGTGAATGCCAGTGTGAATACGTGCGTGTAGGGATGTGTGTCCACCATTAATTTCGTAACAACAGACCCCATTGTTTTTGAAGACGATGCACCTTATGCAGGCAGAAGGAGGGGCGAGCTGTTCTGATTGGCTGCACGCTGAGGTGTCTTGTGTCAGTGGGAGGAGAGCGACCAAACTCAGATTGGTCAGACTTAGGGCTTGCTCAGTGGGAGGCCACTGACAAGGTTGTTGTTCATGTAGCGCTGTTGCATGTGGAACTATGTCATGTTACATTTGTGATTTTGACAACTGTAGATGTGTGATGATCTGAGAGGTTGCAACCCACTGTACAAGCCCCATGTCTCTTATCTGCACTAGCCTTGCAAGGCTGATTTTAATGAGTTAAGAAAATATGGCTTTATGCAGTTATTTTCATAGTTTTTGTTTTGTTTTGCTGTGTATATATTTTTAACTGTATTTATAATCTGTAAGAACATGGATTGATCAGTATTTTACATCAGTCGAGTGATACATACTTCTTGCCACATGCCCCCTTGTATTTTGTAGCATTTGAGCAGGCCCCAGTAATGCAGGTATTGTATTGCCATGGTGATGAGCGTCAAAGTGGAGACGTGTCAGTGTCAGGAGGACACGTGCATCACATCGTCCGATTCAGTTGACCCTTTGTGCTGTTGCACAAGTTGTGCAACCACAATATCAAATCGAGTTGGCAGTGTCCGATTTTAACATCACCAGCTAATGACTTGAACAGTAATGTGAACCTTTGTCCCTTTTGCAACAAGTTACACAAGTCACATGGACAATTTCAAAATAATTGACATATTTCCAAAGAGGGCCTGTGGTTAATCTTCCCCTGGTTTTCCCTTGTAGCTCCAACAATAAGAGCACCATTTATCCTTTCATTCATGTGAGTTTCATGCTTTTAGAGAACCACCTTTTATTGTATTTAGAAGACTGTAAAAAATACTTTTGGAATCTTTAGCATGTCTTTTTTTTGTCCCAGGACCAGTATGTATTATAGATCGTCATAATTTTGAAAGACTGGAAGACGCTGGTTTGAGATGGCCTCATGGGAAGCAACTGCGTCAAATGTATTGTTTATGTATTCTGACACCCACTTCTTCCTGTCTTCGCTCCTTGATGTTTGGTTTATTCCATGATGATGTAAATATAAAAAAACATTTTGTAAAGAATATGTTTGCGTCTTCTGTGGTGGTTTCATTTGCAAATGGAAACGGGGTGATGAAAGTAGCCTAAATTCACTTTTCAGTATATCCTCAAAATGATGCAGACCGACCATTGACTTACAGATAGGCATTAAACAGATACAAAATTGATCCGTTAGTTTATAACAACTTAGATTCTATACTTCTAAACTTCTACAGCCATCTGAAAAACACCTCATTTATATTCCATCAATCATTTTGTTAGAGCAGATATTGGTCTTTTTTTTTTTTTCAAAAGGGGGGTGTTTTATTTTGCCTTGAAAGCTTTGAAATTTTACATTGGCGATAAGATCACTCAACATGGCTTTTGAAATACTTTAATGAGATACACCGATGGCAGTCTATTCTACCATCCTTGGCTGCTCTCTTCACAATCCTTCCTTAGTGGATGGCGTTGTATTCAAAGACTGGTACCAATCAAGGTAAGTGTTTGCAAAAGAGGGCAAAAAAAGAAAGCTTATAAGATGTACGAAATAAAACCCTAAGATGAATAATCGTCTCCCTGTTGATGTGTGTAGGTCAAAGCATGTTTAGTAAAGACAAAAAGAGCAGGCAGTGGTCTTAGCAGCATTGAAAGGTGCTGGTATATTTAACATTGGCGTTACAAAAAACATTTGAAACAAAGTGATGCTGTGTCATCGATTCCAAACAAATAGACATGAAAATCAATAAAACGGCATGCTCCAACTTAAGACGAGTGACATTCCCAAAAAAGGTCATTATTTTTTTTTCATCAATGGATTCTTTTAATAACATTTTATAAGCAATAACATATTCCATTTTATAGAAAATAAACATCTCTAGGAAATACTATACACAATTATATTAGTACATCACATCTTACATTTAAACAGCATCAAATACTTATATACACCATTAAATAATGAGCTTCGTAAAAGAGAAAGTTTGGTGACGTTTTTGCACTTTCTTTTATGCTCTAATACTTAAATATGTCTCCTTTTGATATGACCAATACTTTTAACTGACACCCTGAATAGAGTGTTGTTACATAGCATGGCAGAGTGAAAGAGGCTACATTTGCGATACACAAACAGACAGATAGGTGTATTATGGAGTCTGAATTGAATGTATATCTTTCTGCACGGCTGTAATAGGTGAAATAATCATACATCATGGCAATGGTTGACAGTAATACTTCTGAACTGTACACACATATGCGGCAAGATGACCCGACTCCCAGGTGGACCCCAGGAGCCCTGACCTGCAACCTGTCAGGTGATGATGGCGTTGGCTACTGTACATATTGAATGTGCACACAGTTGAATGGGAGTTACACTCTTAAACAGAGCTGATCTTTTTTTCTTTTTTTTTTTTTCTTATTTCTTTTTTTAATTTCTGAAGAACACAAAGCCAGACATATACCAAGGTTGACGCAATGATGTCATATAGTCGTTTAATGCACATCAAAATACATCTCCGAAGATAAGAGCATTATATTAAAATACTGCATCCTTTTTTTTTCTTCTTAACTCTTCAATATCAGAATATTTAGAACCTGTAAAGCACGTCATCATGTACAATTTCCTTTTTTTTTTTTTGTTTCATTTTGTGTCTTGTTTTCAACACGTACGCACACATCGAGATAGTACATCCAGTTGTTGGCTGCTGTTTTTTGATGCATGACATCTTGAATTGGCGATGCACTTCTTCGCTCACACATATGCACAAACACACTGATGTGGCCGTAGAACGATAATTCTATGATTATCGCACACACACACACACACACACACACACACACACACACACACAGAGACACACGCACACGCACACATACGCCCACACACACACATATACCTCTTGGCCCGCTGACAAGGTGGCCAGAGGGATGCTCCTATCCAATCAGTGTCCGCCAGGTGTCTGAATATGATAGCAACCCATCCGAAGGCAGAACACACACACACACCTTGCTCTGCATTTCAAACAGCCCCCCTGTGCACTGGGCCCTGGGCACCAGTCTCTAAAACGCAGTCTCTCCTCCTGTTAAACAGAGCCGCTGCCTTCTGCCTTGCAGGAAGGGGGCTGAGCTGAGATAACGCTCTTTCCAAGCCAGGGTGAGGGAGCAGCTATTCTCTGCGGAGCCATTCTCCAGTGTTTATATTGCTGCTAGCCCCACCTCAGAGCAGCACAATCTCCCCTCCAAGCCCCTACCCCATCCTCCCCACTTCACCCCACCCCATCCCAACCCCCGGCCCAGTTGGCCGGAGCGCCTGCCCCGTTGCCTCTCGTCAGCGATCGTCAGGTAAAGGTGGTTGTCAGGATGGTGGTTTCCCTGTGCCTCGCTGCATAGGTGGTGCTTGCCTGATCGAGAGGTGGTAGCGGTGGTGGAGGTGGAATTCTGGCATATCTTACTGATCCTGCGGAGGGGAGGGAAGAAGGAGACCGGCTTTGGATTTTGACACAAACAACACAGAGCACAAAGAACGTCGCAGCAAACACACAGTGGTGGAACAAAGGTGTGAGCGGAGCCAGAGGGTTTGCTGTCACTCCCTGAAGCTGCACTTCCTCTGCGTGCGTCTCTGTGTGTGTGTTTTCTAGATGTGCGCCCGCTGGATTGGCCTTGCACTCACAGCACTGCAGCACGTCTGTATGGAGCATTTAATTGGTGTTCCTGTGTTTATGTGTATGCGTGCATGTGTGTGTGTGAGTGTGTGAGTGTTCACATTCATCACAAAATTCTTGTGTTTTTCTATGCTGTTTGAATATGAAAGCTGAAAGCTACACATAAATGTGTCTATGTCTATCTATGTCTGTGTGCCCATGCATTTTTGTGTGTGTGGGTGTGTATGTGTGCATGTGTGTGTGTGTAGCTCCGCAGAGTGCAGACATGAAAGCAGGCTGGCTGCAGTGTGCAGGAGTGGGGAGATGGATGCAGCTGGCCAGTGAACCAGCTCCACTGTGAAAGACACAGCGGGAACGCCTACTAATTGCGCTGGTGTGGTGGTGGTGGAGGAGGGCTTTCTCTCCCCTTATCCTCCACTGCAGCCCCCAGTCTCTCTCTCTTTCTCTCTCTCTCTCTCTCACTCACTCACTCCTTCTCTCTCTCTCTCTGAACTGCCAGTCGTCCACACTTATGCCCTGGACACAGACCAGCAGCTTTGCTCTCTGTCTTTTATCTCCCCTTCTCTCTCTCTCTCTCTTTCTTTCTTTCACTCTCTTTGAAGTTCCCTCGTTCCTTCTCTCTCTCTCTCTCTCTCTCTCTCTCTCTCTCCCTGGAGTAACTCTTTCATTCTTTTCCACCTTCAATCTCAATTGTTTTTTTTTTTTCACTGCCATTTCGCGGTCACTCGGAGTATATCTCCCTTTTCTGCCTGTCTCTCTTGTTGCCTTCTCTCTCTCTCTGTCTCTCTCTCTCTTTCATTCTGTTGTTCTCTGATGTAACTGCCCCCATTCGTCTTTTGTTCCCACTCAGCTGCAGCACAAAAACAGCCTGTTTTGCTGCTCTCTCCCTCTCTCTCACTGTTCCCTCTCACTCCCTCTCCCTCCGTTTATGTGTGTGTGAGCTTACAGGTTACCCACTAATGAAATTGTATGGACATACAAAATGTGTCTCCCCGTCTCCTTGAGGCACCTGAAGGCAGCATGTGTGTATGAGTGACAGATTTCCCCTATGTGCTCTAACCCTGAAACCAAGTGAACACATGTAGTGGGAGAGTTCCAGAGGGGGACCTATGGGTGGGGTGGTTGTGTGTGTGTGTGTGTGTGTGTGTGTGTGTGTGTGTGTGTGTGTGTGCGCGCCTGCTCCTCCCTTTGATTAGGCTGCTCAACGTAAATTGGCACGGCACAGACCCACGCACACAGACCTTCAGATCCCTCAGCTGATGACAGCTCTGCCTCAGCCTGCTAACAACAATCTCTCTCTCCCTCTCTCTCTCTCTCTCTCTCTCTCTCTCGCTCTCTCTATTTCTGCTGCTTAGACGTGGGAGTTGAGGTGAAGAGAGACGGGGAGAGGAGAAGAGAGATAAGAGAGGGGGAGAGAGGGAGAGGAAGGGATGAGGAACAATGAAGGGAGGATGACTGAAAAGGGAAAGGGGGCATGCAGGAGATGGGAGGTGAATAGAGAGAGAGAGGTGGAACAGCAGGGGAGCGGAGAAGAGCGAAATAAGGGGAGCTGGGAAAAAAGGAGAGGAGAAAAGAGAAACAGAGAGAGAGAGGAGAGAGAGAGAGAGACAGAGCGTGTGGGGAGGGCAGCAGGCAGCAGTGGTGGGTGGGGTGTTTTGATCAGCAGCCAGCTTTTCATCCCTGTCAGTCTGCACAGAGGAGAGGAGGAAAGGAAGAGCGAGGGAGGGAGGAAAAGAGAGAGGCATGGAGGGGAGGGAGGATGGGAGGCTTCTGCTACTGCTGCCTCAATGCACCGCTGCTCCCTGCTGAATGTCAGCATCTCTCCCTCCATCCATCTCTCCTTCCCTCCCCACTCCCTCTGTATTTGACCTTCCTTTCTGCTCTGCAGTGGGGACGTTTCGCCACCAGATGGCGTCTGCCTTAAAGCCAACCGAGAGAGGGACTGTTAATATCAAAACAAAACGGTGACCTGTTGTAATTGCAGCGGTCTGCAGTGATAGCGGTGGGTGATAAGTGACAGTATTATGACAGAGGGTGAATTGCAGTGTTAATGCCTCTGATGGCCAAGGGCTGATACAGCTTTGTCTTGCCAAGGTCATTGGGAACATATTGATTTGGAAACAGGAGATCATTCAGTCCAAGTATTCATAGATTTTGCATTGGCATGGGACTTGATAAAGATACATCGCTGTCAGACGAGCAGTCGACGTCGACGTAGAATGAACACCGTCCTGAATTTTAAGTCGTTTCCTCCGACTCCTCTCCTGTTTTACAAGAGCTGACAATTGTGTTTTCCGCTCTGTACTGTATCATCTATCCAGCCATGGCGCTGCTGCTTGTGACAGCATTGTGTGAACTAATTTTTTTTTTTGTTCTATGCTGAGGAGAGGGATGCAGGGTGGAGTGGAGTGGGAAAAAAAAAAAAACAGGACGAGCAGGGAGGAGAAGTAAGAAGAGAATCGAAAGTACAGCAGCTCTTTGAGGTGTGTGAGACTGCAATAAGTGTTATGTGGGTAACACACATGCTCACCTACATAAACAAATACACACCCCTACTAATATCTGACGCACTGTTGCCCTGGGAGATGCAAAGACGTGCCACCTTCTCTCTATTCAGGATTCGTCGTTAATACGAGATTCATTGATAATTTGGTGGCAATCAGTGGAAGCAAGCTGTTTAAATGGATAATGAGTCAATCAGCATTGTGGGTGTGTGAATTTGTATGTCCATGTGTGTGTGTATGTGACTATGCATGCTTATTTTCCCCCTCTTTACGCTCTGTTTTGTGTGTTTGCCTGTGTGTGTGTAACGTGGTGCTCATTTGCTTTGAGGCTTCGAGAAGGTTCATCTGCTTACCTCATGTTTAGGACATTTGAGGGAGAAGTCATCCTCATGGAACGTGCAGCCTGGACCGGGAGGGAGAAAGCAGAAGGAAACAGAGAGGATAAGATGGAGCACAGCGGAAAGACAATAGCCAAAAGCACAAAGAAGGATGGAGGATGCACACACATAAGCACACCCCCCCTTGCCCTAAGAAGAAGAAGAAGAAGAAAAAAAAAACAGATGCCAGAGAAGGAGGAAGTGAGGGTTAAAATGAAAAATGAGCCAAAAAGTAGAGGTGCAGAGAGATGGGGAGAGAGAGCGGTGGAGGAAAGAGGGAGACTGAGCGGATGAGTTGCGATGCAGGCAGGCAGGCAGTCAGATATGGCTGGTGCACTCAGCAGGATTAAAAAGGGCCTCGCTCTGCTCCCTGTGCTGGCTCGGCAGACGTGGCAGGCCTTCTAATCCTCACACTGTACTCCCATGGCATGAGGTAATGTAAGGGGAAGCCATACAACATATGTGCTGACACACAGACGCACACACACGTATATTGACAGGAGCGAGCGAGCGAGCGCGTGCGCGTCGTCCGGAGCGCGCACACGCAGCCCTGTTTTTTAAGATGCACGCGGGGGGAAGCGTTTAGGCAGGCATTCAGGCTGGCAGGCGGACACACGTACGCGCAAATGTGGCTGCACTCGCACAAAACTCATGTGCACACACACACACACACACACACACACACACACACACACACACTCCCACTCAGTCCCCAGACAGGCAGAATGGATAGATGGAGCCACAGGGGTTGCGGTCAATAATGCACACATACACACCCTCCTCCCTCTATCTCCTCCATCTCTCCCTCTCGCACACTCCAGGGTCCCACTCTCCCTCATCATCCCCTTTATTCAACACCCCCTCCCTCCTCCCCTTTCCTCCAGCCCTCCCTCTCTTCCCTAGCACTCTCAGACATCTCTGCTATCACTCAATAATGTTCCTTCTTGATGCATTTCCCTTCTCTCATTTTACCCACATCCACTTTCCCTCCCCTTTCTTTCACCCCGCTTCTCTCCTTTCCTTTCATTTTCCTCTTCTTTCCACCTGACTCATTGGTCCCTCTCTCTCTTCTCGCCCTCTCAATCCACCTTCAATTTCCCACTCCCAATTTCCACTCTCATTTGTCCTCCCTCTCCCTGGCTTCTCTTCCCCTCTCTATCCCTCGTCACTCTCTCTCCCGTTCTCGCCGTGGTCTCTTACCTATCTCTTTGGCGCAGACGTAATGGTATTTATGAGTGCAGCCTCTCCAACAGCAGCTGAGGGACGCCCCCACAATCTGGCACTTGTAGCACTTCTGGGGTTAGACAGACAGACGGACAGACGGACAGAGACCAGTAAAGTCATGAACAAATCAACCAATTGAAGCGCAGAGTGATATAGGAAAAGAGAGAGAGGCAAAGTGATGAAAGTTAATATGCATCCTGTACACGCCATATTCCATTATTTCATCCCTGGTTTTATATAGTATCTCTCTTAACTTTCATAAGCAGATACACATTTTAATGTATTTATCATCGGCACATGAAGCAATCTTACCGTTTGGGCTGAGGTGCTGGCAGCCTCCTTGAGTCCGTACAGCCTCCCCGCCACCATGATCACCCCCTTGGTCCAGATGGTACAGTTTTCATGTGCCCAGTGCTCCTTAGCTTCTGCCTCTCCTAGAAGCCTCTGGAACAAGCTACCACTGCCCCCCTGGTCACTGGATACCCCCGTGCTACTGCTCCCCATGGCCTGGAGCTGCATCATTCTCCTGAACCTCTCTCGGAGTGTTAGTCTCCGCGTGCCGCCTTCCCGAACCACTCTGTCTGTTCTCTCTGCCCGTCTATGGCGGCAATGATGGTGCCCGCTACTAGTGCCCTCTTGGGCAGCTTCTTCTGTACAGCCCTCTTTCTCCGTGCTACTCTCTCCTTCATCCTTTGAGCAGCTGACCGGCTCTTCGCTGCTGTTACTGCTGTCATCAGTCTTCTCCGGGATGTCCCTGAAGAACTCTGTGTGCCTGGCAGTCAGGATTTTCCGTGGAATGCTGTCTTCCGTGTAATATGGACCACACAAATCACCCAGGTCTCTGTAATTTGCTGGCTTACCACACAGACAACACGTAAGACACCTGTCTGTTAGATTTCTACCAACCAAGGGTCCCTGGAGCATTGCTAAGGTGTGTGGTACCACCTTAGCAACTGTGATGGGATTTTTCATTCTCATTATACTCTTTTTCTTACGTTTCTTTAGTGTTACTGCCTCCTCGGGCCTGTTGACTACGGTGCACCAAGAAAGAAAGTCTCTGGAGTTGTTTATGCGCACATACGGACAGAAAGAGAGTTTGTTATCTTTTTGGACAGGCTTGCGTCTGATCCTTTTCACAGAGATTGTCTCGGTCCGTTTTCCTGATACTGTAACTACAGGACCCACAACACCTTTCTCCTGTCTCTCTTTCTTTTCTCGTTCTCTCTTTTCTCTTTCCTCTTTTTCTCTCTCTTCTTTTTCCGTCTGTTCACACCCCGCAGCCCTTACTACTGCCTCAATAACCTCCATGGCGTCTTTCATCCCTGGTTTTGGCCCAGGTTTTTTGTGCACCTTCACAGGCTTGCCAGCAATCTGCTCTGCTGGGGCCTTGCCACGTCTCCTCTTGGTGGGGTTTGCTGAGGGTTTTCTGCCTCTCCGGGGCTTCTGGATGAGTTGTGTGCTGGTAACCTGGGGGGCCTCAGTGATCTCGTCTGGGCTGATAGGGAGAGGCATCGTGGTCTCTGTGGGGGGTTCCTTTGTTTCTGCCTCCTCCTGTTGTTGTTCTGCTGTTTCAATATTTGCCTCCTTTGCTGTTTCTTTTCCTTCTATAGGTGCCTGGCCTTTTCTCTTCTTCCTCCTCTGTTTCAGGTGCATCTCGTGGTTGTTCTTTATTGCCCTCTGTTTGGCTAGCCGTGGTGTGGTGACTATCAGGCTCCCTGCTTCCAAGGCTACTACTGAGGCATCTGTGCTCTCCACCATGGCCCATCTCTTCCTCTTAGTTCTGCTGGGCTTGGTGGTCGCAGCTGAGTCTGATACTCCTGCTGAGGCCTGCTGCATCGTCTCTCCTTGAGCCCCGAGGTCTACCTGTTCCCCCATTGAGCTCCATACCATGTCAACTGCTGCCTCCTGCTGTGTCTCTTGACTTCCTATAGTGTCTTTATGTCTTAGGTCTTCTGGTACGATGTTGTCCTGCCTCAGCTCCTCCTGTCTCACTACCTCTTCAACCATTTCTTGTCTTACCCCCTCTGGTTTTGACAACTCTTGACTCAACTGTTTTTCCCTGTCTTGTGTCACCCCCTCTTTTCTCACACCCCCTTCATCTTGCCTCACTCCTTCTTGTCTAGACCGGGGGCTTTTCACCTCTCCTTCTGTCATGTCGTTGCTATTAACTGGCATAGATGTCTCACTTTCCCTTAAGACATGCTGAGACAACGCCTTGGTTGTCATGTCATCAGTTAGATTACTCTCTACCTGCGGGGTTGGGAGGTGTTTCTTTGAGCTAGGAGATGTAATTTTCTGCACCATGGCCTCGTATTTCTGCCCTCTGCCTTTGCGTGGTGGAAGGACTTTTGTTTTAGTGGGGCACTGAGGGGGCACTGCAGGCACATCACTAGTGATGTCACTTTCACCGATGGTGGGAAGTGTCTCTTTGGTTAGAGGAAGGCTCACAGAGGCTTTCTTGGGTGGCCCTCGCTTTCTTTTGGGGCCCCGGACACCCTTCTCTTTAGGTTGGGGTGCTACCTGTTCCACCAGTGGGGTTTCACATGGCAAAGGTTTTGGTTTGGGCTTTGGGCCTCTCTTTTTTTTTACTGGCATTGGAGAAGGTTCTGGACTGGGTTTTCGTTTTAGCGGAAGCAATGTTTTTTCTTCAGGTTTGTCAGTTGCAACCGGTAGAGAAGGTGGGGCAGGTGAGGCTACTGAAACATCTGTGTTTTTCTCTGTTGCAGGAAAGACAGCTAGATTCTGTTCTATACTAAGAGGTTCTTCTACTTTCAGAGCAACATTGTTGGCTTTTGTTTCTGTCAGAGTTTGGGGTAGATAATCTTCTTCAAAGGGCTTTTCTTTTGAAAGTTTTTCCCGTGAGGGCTTTCTAGATCTCAGAACCATATTCTTACCATCCTTGCCTGACACTTTTGGCTCATGGTTTGCTTGTTTTTCTTGTTTTTGCTCTTGGTTTACTGGTTTTACATCCTGGGTTTCTTGTGGCATTGTAGCTTTTAGACTTTTCCTGCCCCTGTTTTGCAACCCTGTCAAAGGCTGAATGATTTCGTCTTGTTGTATCAACTTTGTTTTAGAAACTGAACCTTTGGGACGGCCCACTGGGGCCTTGGGGACCACAATATCAGTTGGGTGTAAAACATCTGTAGGCTTTGGCCCAGGTTTAGGTCCTGGTTTTGGACCTGGCTTTAGTCCTGGTTTTGGTCCAGGTTTTGGTCCAGGCTTAGATCCAGGCTTGGGTCCAGGTTTTGAACCTGGTTTGGGTCCTGGTTTTCGTTTCACAGGGGTCTCAACTTTTAGGGGCAGATCTGTTACATTTGGCACAGGTTTTAATCCTAGTTTAGGGCCTGGTTTGGGTCCAGGCTTGGGCCCAGGTTTAGGTCCAGGCTTTAGGCCAGGCTTAGGCCCTGGTTTTGGACCTGGCTTTGCTCCTGGTTTTGGTCCAGGTTTTGGCCCTGGTTTTGGCCCAGGTTTGGGCCCAGGTTTTGAACCAGGCTTTGGCCCTGGTTTTCTTTTCACATGAGGCTCAATTTTGGGTGGCAGATCTGGTGCATTGAATGAGCGAGTGCACATTCTAGAGCGAAAACCATCAGTTAGAATTTTGGGAGTCTGGCTCAATATGGATTCTTGGTGATCAAGATCCATCTGATCTGAGAAAAGCACGGTTTTGCTAGAGGGCATGCAGGGTTTTTGTGTAGGTGAGGGGGCTCCTTCCTCCTCCTTCTCCACCTCCCTCTCCAAGCTCAGCTGCCGCCTGATCCCCACACCTGAGTGCATGAGTCTCCTTCTGCCCCTGGCATGCTTGCGTCCAAAGGCTCTTGGCTGAGCAGATGGGGCCACAGGCTCAGGTTTGGCTGAGGGGGTCACAGCACTGGGGCAGCTGATGCCCGGTTCCATGTCCTCATCACCTTTCTTTGGGGATGGCGGAGTGTCTGCCCAGGAGGGGGCTGAGGGAAGTATTGACTTCCCAGGCAGCTGGGGAGAATCTGGCTCCAGCACTTTAGCATCACTGTGATCAATATGATCCCTGGCCTGAGCCGGAGGGGTCGCTTTTTCGTTGAGAGCTGAGAAAACAGGCATAGCAGACTGAGGCTGAGGAGCAGTGTCACCAATGGCTGACCCCCTCTCAGAAGCATCTGCTGCTGCTGTTGCTGCTGCTGTATTTGGGTGGGCAGGCACACCTGCAGGCTCAGTGTCAGTGTGGGGCTCAGGGCTCTGGCTGTCTGTCCTGTTGCAGAGGTCTCCAGTAGGCTTTTCTGGTCCCTCTCTATTATTCATGTTCTCCTCAGTTGATGACTGGCTCACTTTCTCCCCCTCCTCCTCCTCCTCCTCCTCCTCCTCCTCATCCTCCTCCTCCCTATCCTCTGCAGAGGGAGGAGGAGATAGAAAATTTTGCTGCTGCTGCTTCTGTATTTCTTCTTCTTCCTCCTCATCAGCCTCATCATCTCCCTCTCCCTCCCCCTCCTCCTCCTCTTCTTCATCATCGTCCTCCTCTCTGTTCTCCTTCTTGTCTAAGTTGCTCTCATCCAGGCCTTCAACGTGGGGGGTTGGTGAGGTGTTCTCTGAACTGTCCTCCTTCTCTGTGGAATATTGATCACGTTCAAGGTCACCCCTAGAAATGAAAGGCGATGTTTTCACAGAGCTCTCAGAGGCAGTGGGAGATTCAGACTTGAAGGCCTCTGATTTCATCTCTTGGCCTAAGTGTCCCTTGTTGCTGGAGTCAGAGAGAGCTGCCGGAGACTGTTCAACTGAGTCTCTCGTATCAGGGTCATATTTGCTCTGGAGCTCCTGGTACACTGTCTCCTCATAGCAATAGCTCTTTGTTGTCACATCTTTGTTTATTTTGCCATAGAGAGCAGGACCCTTCTCGTCCTCTGTCCATTTCTCTAGTTTCTCTGTAGAGTTAGTAGTGATTGAGTCTTTCTCTTGGTCAGAAATATTTTTTGTTGTCACATCATCTTTGTCAGCTGTTTTCTCTGTCCATGCTGATTCTTCAAAGTTCTCTTTTACAGAATCACTGATACGTTGGATATCTGAAGGGGAGTCCCTCTCTTGTTTCATAGGGCTAGGGATCGTGACACTGGTAGGAGACCTCTCATCACCTATGCTCTTTACTGGAGTGTTCATGCCATCTCCCCCCTGCCCTGACTGACACCTAGGGTCTGGGGTAAGGTTATGAAGACCGGAGTCCCCTGACCTGGTCGACATATCATCTGGAGATGTCATGGAGCATGAGGAGGCTGTGTCCAGACTGAGATGGGCATTGTTGGGGGCCTGGGCTGGACTCCTACCCTGGCCACAGTAGTAGTAGCTCCTCTCTAGTTGTTCATCACTGCTGCTGGAGTAGCCTCCCTCATGCAGCTCCATGGGCAGTGGCTGGTGCTGTGGGGTTGAGTAGGGGTCCTGCATGGCGCCTCCGCTAACATTACCACCAACCCCATCTGGGTATGGAGGGCTTTTATACTCCTCACCCTTCTTGGAGGATGTGCCACTGCCAACACTACTGTTGCTCCCTCCGCTGCTGCGCTTACTGCCTTTTTTGTTGGCCACCAGGGCCTCAGAGAGTAGCAGCTGCTGGACATTGTTGGAGATGTTCTCTACCTGAGAGGTGAGTGCGTTCAGACTCCACAAGCTGGGGTTGGACAGCAGCTTCTCTGAGAAGCGTTCCTTCATGGTGGGGCCTTGTGGTGTGGTGGTGTAGCAGTGGGGGGCTGCATGGGGCACATTAGGTGAGGGGTGTGAGCGTGGCGGCATCAGCATAGTGTTAGTATTACTTTGCTCCTGCATGCCTGCTGAGGAGGAAGAGGAGGAGGAGGCAGCCCCAGGGGTCATGGGAGGTTGGCTGTACTGGAAAGACTCTGGATTGGTCATTAGTGGTGAGGGGGTGGAGCTGTAGGAGGGTGAACGGCCTACAGAGCGTGCAGGGGAGTGGCTGGATGAGGGGCTACAGGTTTGGTAGTACTGTTCTGGTGATCTGACGGACAGCTCTGACAGACAGTAGTTTGGTTGGGATTGGCTGTAGTGTTGGTATTTAGGGTGAGGCTCTTGGGGGGTGGGCATGGCCTGTAAAGGGGGCTGTGGCTCATAGCCCCTAGAGGTAGGCTGCTGGTAGCCATAACTGTTTTGGGTGGGCCTGTAGCCCCCCTGCTTCAGACTGCTGTGGCTGCTCAGTTGTCTGCCATACTGGGAGTTGGGGGGCATGCTGTAGCCTTTGTAACAGTGGGGCATAGGGCTGCACTTCTCCATATAAGGAGAGGGAGAGGGCGAGTGCTGGGGGTAGTGTAGGTGACTTTGTGGGTACATAAGAGGGGAGGGGGCGGGGTTGGGTGGGTGGGGTTGGTGGTGCGGGCTGGCATAAGCTGGGGTGGAGGGCTGGTGGCACTGGGTCTGTGAGTGGCTCAGCATATTCTGGTCCATGTACTGGGAGGAGCCAGGGGCAGGTGGGCCACCAGTCTCCATGCGTCCCACCATCTCCTGGTCATACTGCGCTAGCTGAGCTGGGTCCTCCCACTTCTGCTGAAGATGGCCCTCGCTCATGTACTGGGCTGAGTAATTCCCTGGGCCCATGTGGTTACTATAGCCTCCAGGGCCCTGCAGGTGCTGGCCGGGGGGAGGAGGAGGCACTTTGCTCCCTCGATAGGGCTTCTTTGCCTGAGGGGGCGCTGATCCTCCATTTCCACTCCCATTCCCTCCACCACTGCCTGGGTAACTGGCATAAGCTTGCTGGCTGTAACAGTCCTTGGGTCCTCCTCCGGCTCCTGGTCCTCCTGCTGGAGGCATGCCTGTGGGGTTAGTTAGCTGGTGGGCCTCATAGCCTGGCCTGCTGTGCCCAGGACCTGGGCCTGGATGGGGACCGGGCCCTGGGTGTGGGTGCTGAGGGTGGGGGTGATGCGGGTGTTGCCGGTAGGTCTCCAGGCGGGATAATTCATGGGGCTCCTGCTGGTAGCAGGGTTGGTTGCTGTGGTAACCACCGCTGCGCTCACGGAAGGACTGCATGGCTCTCTCCGTCTGTGGCCAGATCAGGGAGGGGGAGGTGAGGTGAGATGGGAAAGGGGGAGGGGGGTTGGGGGGGATCTGGAGGCAGGGGGAGAGAGGGAAAGAGTGGGAAAACAGAGGAGACAGAGAGAAATGGGGAGGGTTAGTGCAGTTGAGCCAGGGGTTTATCCATGCAGCATTCTCTCCTCTCATCTCCAATCTGTAATTCTATTTAGCGTTCACCTGGAGAGATCAGACTCACAGCAAAATCCTCCTCTTGCTGAGAACCATCTCAGATGATATTATTCACACAGACATAGTCATACACATACACACACACATACACATACACATAGTCTACCTCATACAGAATGTCATTTCTGGTTCATATTTCACCCACAAACATTTTTTTCTTTTTCTTTCCTGGGTGTAAAAAGTGCTGTGTGTGGTGTATGTCTCTCTCTCTCTCTCTCTGTCTCTCCATGTGTGAGTATGTGTGTGTGCGTGTGTGTGTTTAAAATGACCCCCCAGTTGTGCAGCAGGCTCAAGGCTCGAGCATCTCAAGATGGAGGGGCCAACATCTGATGCAGTCTCTGGAGCTGTGATTGACATGTCACAGAGCGAGAGAGCAAGGAGAGAGGGGGAGGGGGTGAGAGGTGTGAATAGAGGTGTGGAAGCTTGCATACCTATGCACTTGTATAATTGTGGACCCATGTGTGTACATATACATGTGCCAGTGTGTGTGTGTGCATGTACGGTTGAGGGTGTGTGTGTCATAGAGTCACTGCCCGCCACAGCAAACAGAAGGTCTGAGGAGGCTCCTCTTTCTGATACCATTCACATATAATATTCATGTGGATATATGATGAACTCAGATGAACTCCTCCCCTCACGTTCTGCAGCCGCATGGCGCTGTGTTTACATGCTGTCCATTTTGTCTCCCTGCCTGGTGGTTTCACTGTGGCGCTACTGTGACTCAATATTTAGCTTTCTCCAAGTTGATTCTGTGTGATACATTATTCATAAAGTTTTTTGGTATCAGTTGTGATCCCCCGAGTTAGCCCTTCTTTTCCAAGCACTCAAAGATATTACAATTTATTAGCTAAACAAACAATGCAAAGCGATATTCTCTGGTTTGTCTTTGATGCAGCGTTTCACACAAGGTTCAACCTAGCCCTTTTTCTCTTCTCCTCTCTCCTCCCTGTCTCCTCCTGCACAGATGCAAGCTCCAATTTCCTCTAAGGGGAAGTGAGAAGTGTTGCTGTGTGTGTGTGTGTGTGTGTGTGTGTTAGTGTGCTTTCAATACACCAGTTGGGAGTGTCTTTGTGTGTACCTCTGCCTCTGTGTGCTGTATTGGTGTGTTTGCTCCAGTGTGTGTATGCACGTGCCAATGTTTGTCTGTAAGCTTTTGCATGTATGTGCATGTGTGTGTGTGTGTGTGTGTGTGTGCCTGTGTGTATTTGTGTTTGTGAGTGTGTGTTTATGTCTTCCATACAAAATAGAATGGGAGAGAGGAGGGGTGGAGAGAGTGCTCTATAAAAGGAACAGAGTCACCTGGAGACAGAGCAGAGTGTGTGTGTGTGTGTGTGTGTGTGTGTGTGTGTGTGTGTGTCAGCCAGTTCCAGCACCGCATCCCAGCATTCAACCCGCCCCAGGGACAGTGGTGCATCCCACCAGACACACAGTGGCATTATTCATCTCCGAAACACACTGTGCTTGTGTGTGTGTGTGTGTGTGTGTGTGTGTGCTTGTTTATGTGGGGATAAGGCAATGTGTACATGTTTGTGTGCATTCATTCTTGCACGTGTATGTGAGTGAGTGATTGAGTGAGTGAGTGAATGTATTTATGTATGCAGGTCCACAGTTTTTGGAACTCCCTTAAGAACACACACATAATACATGCACACACACACACACACACACACACACACACACACACACACACACACACACACACACACACACACACAGAGATTCCCCTGGAGATATTCTGTCCTCCCTCCTACCTTCCTATCTCCCCAGCCTTCGGCCTACTACGACTTCACCCTTGATGGGATGTGTGTGTGTGTGTGTGTGTGTGTGTGTTTGCATGGTAGTGAGGATACTTGTTTACACAATGACCTAAATAAGATGCTTATGGGGGACAAGGGATGGGATTGTGCCAGACCAAGCTTGCCGAGCACAGCAGAGAGGATGGATTCGGGCATACATCACTTTTGGGAATAACATCCAGCGGTACAGTGCCATGCCTTTATCTGTACGTGTGTGTGTGTGTGTGTGTGTGTGTGTGTGAGTGCATATTTCTGCATGCGCTTTTATGTGCGTTTAAGGCATCTCCAGTCTCCTCCACTATAGACTACACTATACAATAATTAATTGGATTTCTCACTGTTTGTGTTTCCCTCACTAAAAACAAAGCAAAAAAAAAAAAAAAGCCTCTCCCCAATCAGTGTATTTCACGTCCCCTTCTGTCTTTTCTCTTTTTACTCCCACACACACGCACATCCTCACAAACACACACACACACACGTGAGCGTGCGCGTTCGAGTCGACATTCCGAGCACGTCTCCCCTCCACCTCCACTCTGCACTTCCTTCCCTTCACTTGTGTCTTCCACAGAGACTCCTGGCACTGTGGAGCCGGGGCCTGGCTGCTGTGTTTGTGAATGCAGCACATCACGCCGCGCTGCTCCCCGCCTAGGCAGGGGTCAGAGCCGAGTGAGGAGGAAGGATACACGCCGAGATCACCCAATCCTCTCTCTGCCTATCTGTCTGTCTCTTTGTTTATTAGCGAGCGCTTGCATTGATTTTGCTGCTGCCTGGGCCGAGAGAAAGAGAGAGATGGAGGAGCGGCACACACACACACACACACACACACACACTGTCTCTGTCTCTCTCTTGCACTGTCTCTGTCTCTCTTGCGCGCTCACACACACACACACACACACACACGCAAACACGCATGCACACATGCACCCACACCGCTTGTTGTCTTGTTCCTTCCCATTCTCCCCCTCTCGTTCTTTGTGTTTCGTCTTTCCCTCGACCTGCCTGATTCTGTTTACGTCCGCTTTCCATTCCACCCCCTTTCTTTCTTTCTTTCTTTCTTTCTTTCTTTTTCTTTCTTTCTTTCTTTCTTCCATCTTTTCTAGGTTTGAAATACCTGCTGAATCGACTGGCTGCTTCTGTTTCTCAACACAATGTTATCTGTACCAAGAGGGTAGCATTCTCTCTCTCTCTCTCTCTCTCTCTCTCACTCTCTCTCTCTCTCAATGTGTATATCTGTCTCTCTCCCAAATCTCTCTCTCTCTGGCCACGTGCAGTGACTGGAGAACAGAATGAGAACAGGACAGGAAAAAGAAAACAAGGGAGTGGAGTCTAATGGGAGGGGAGACAGAAGGAATCACTCGAGGCTGGGGGTAGAGATAGAGGGCGTGTGTGTGAGTGTGTGTGTGTGAGTGTGTGTGTGTAAGGGGGGTGCAGGCAAAGGAGAAGAGTGATAGAATGATAAGTCTGAGGAGGAGGAGGAGGAGGAGTGGTGGCAGAGGATGGAGGAGGGTAGATGATTTACCGAGTGGGCTTTACAACCCTGACTCCTGGGAAATATGAGCCGCAGCAATCGCCACACGCGCATACGTACCCGCACGCACTTGTAACTTCACACACACGCACACACACACATGCATGCAAAATGGTGGACCGCATACGACGCCGCATGCACTGCGGCAGCGTCCATAATTAGGCAAAACGCTTCGTCCCCGCAGACAGCAGACTGACTGATCGCTCTGGCTTCTGCCCACTTCAGATCTTATCGAGGCGGCTGCCCTCATAACCTATTTTATTGTTATGTTGGACTTGTAAACCCCATGAAGTGGCGTCAAAGGGTCTTTCCGTCTTGTGTGTGTGTGTGTGTGTCAACTCTGTTGTGATGGCGTCCATTTGCGTGTGCCTGTGTGTTTACGTCCATGCATGTGAGCCTGTACATGTGAACATGTGAGGACTATTTGTCAGATGTGCCCTCAAGGACCCTCTTGGATTCCAGGCATTATGATGTGCAAATGTGAGTGTGAGTGTGTGAATAAAATATTGGCAGTGTGTGGAGGAAGGACAGGAGGAAGGGAGGCAGGGAGGGAAGGGGTGAAGGAGGGAAGGAGGGCGAATCTGATTGTTCCGCTGTATGGTTCATAATGCACAGAGCTGCGACTGGTTACAGTCCCCCTGCCATTCTTTTTTTATCCTCTCTCTCTCTCTTTCATCGCATCATCTTCAGAGGCAGCTTGAGATGGGATTTATCGTCTCTCTCTCTCTGCACACACACACACACACACACACACACACACACACACACACGCCCCACATGCTTCTGCACACACACACACAGAGTGGGAAACAGTTCTCTCGTTCTATCAGCTCTGGCTCTGAAGTATGTTCGCCTCAAATCTTTTTCCTGCTTTCTGTCTATCTGACACAAACAAACGCACTTACACACACACACACACACACACACACATACAAATATGCATGCACATACACACACACACACACACAAACAGGCACACAGAGTAGAGGGATGGAGCGTCTCCCTGTGTGTTTACCTCCCCAGTCATCCTGGTTAATTATGCATGCAGAGGCAGTTTGCTGGGGAGGTGGAGCGGCCCGGGAGGAAACACGTACACACACACACACACACACACACACACACACATGCACACGCACATACACACAAACACGCACACTTATGCATGCACACACTCACACTTCACCACCACTGGAATCAAGCAGCTCACAGCTCACAGCTCACACACACCCCAACAACACTGGGCTCTAAAATAACACACACACACACACACATATACATACACACATCTACGCCTCCATATACGCCACAGCTCAAATCACATGCTCCTTGACACCTCAACAACAGGCAAAAAAAAAATAAAAAAATTGCACACGTGGCATGACCTGCCCCCCACCTCGCCGCACACACTCGCGCTTAACACGTCTGCCTTTAACACCCCTGCTTAACGCGGCGCGCTCCAAAATAACATAGCAACCCGCCCCGCCGCTGCTCCCAATCAGCGAGCTGCTATCCCCTTCCTAATTACACACACACTTCAACAAGGCACAGGCAGGATTCACATGCGTCCATGTCGTCCTTCTGCTCAGATTTTCAGTCTCTCACCTCCCTCCTCGGCGGACACTTACTGCCCTTTTCAATAAGGCTGGCTGCCTTATTGGCTCAGCGCACTGCACAGATAGATGGACAGACAGATAGGTGCGTACACACATACACACACACACACTCTTTCTCTCTCCGCTCTGCAGTATGTGACCAAGCCGTGTGTGTGGGTTTCTACCCAGGGGAGAGGCTTAGGGGATGGAGGAAGCCAATATCTGCTCTGACATTTGTCAGTGTCCCGTTGTCATGACACACAGCTGGAGGTCGTGGGGGGTCACCAGCAGCAGGGCACATACATTATAGGAGGAGACATAGAGGGGGTGGAGACCTGCCATTGACCCCCCAATAGCAGACAGACAGACAGACAGACAGACAGACAGACGGACAGATGGTCTGCTGAGGAAGGCATCGCTGCCATTGGATAGGCAGCAAATAAAACAGAGCGTCTGGCTGACAATGAGGAGGAAGTGTGTATGCAAACAAAACGATCACATCCCACAGCATCTGATAGGAATGATAGGAATGCTGTTTACATATAGCATGTCACACAGATTAAGATGCTCCAGTTCCAATGGAATGATGGAGTGATGATTCTCTTTAAATCCTTATTGAGAGTGACATTAAGAACGGATTTTTCGGAAAGGGAGACCACATCCCTCTTGACCACCCGTCCTCTCCTTCTGTTTGTTTTTCCTGTCAGCTCAATTCGGCGTGCTTTATCGGTATGACAGTTCCAAAAACAAACAATATTGCCCAAGTATGAAAGTAGAAATTAATCAGTGTCTTGCCTTCCCTCCTTCTTTCTGTCTTTTCTCGATTAATCCCAACGCTCTGTTTTCATTAGGGGGGGGGTCTGAAAGGGCTTTGAGGCTCAACATCAGCTGAGAGGCAGAGAGGAGGAGCTGAGGTCTGTCCAGGTTGAGCCAGGAAACCATTTTGGCTCCGAGAGGAAGCCCAGTTGCTGTGGGAGCTCAGTGCGAGAGGTGCACCCGTCTAGTCTCCGGGGTTTAGGATGACTCATCGGCATTCACAGACATGGCTGCCTATTCCATCACTGATGGAGATGACACTCCAGACGCAAACGTCCACACACACACACACACACACAAACACAGACACATGCAACTGCATAAACCCGGGGGAATACAGAACTCTGTTGACTGCAGAAACACACACACACACACACACACACACAGACGGACACACAAAGCGCTCAAGCTTCAGCATGAAAGAATAAATAAAGGTCAGGGAGAGAGAGACAGAAGCAGAGATATGTGTGTGTGTGTGTGTGTGTGTGTGTGTGTGTGTGTGTGAGAGAGAGAGAGAGGTGAATGCATTAGCCACCAGGGTTATCTACTCTGTGGTTTGGGTTTAGAATTCCTATTTGGCTCTGAGAGCAGGACACAGAGGTGATGTTATCCCTCCCTACTGTAGAATGACAATCTCTTTCTCTTTCTCTCTCTGGAATGAAAAAAAAGGGGGAAATTCAATTCATTAGGAGAGCTGGGATTGGGTTGCGCGTGTGTACGCCGGCAAACCAAACTCCTTTTCTCTCGCTGTCTCTCTCTCTGCCTGTGATTGACAGGTTGGCAGTGTCCAATGACCTTTCCTGGAGAAGCAGCCTCACGCCAGGACACATGACCGCAACCCCCCTCCCCCCCTCGCCCCGCCATTATCAACCCAACCCCCCCCCCACTCCACCCAAACACCCCAAACCCCACCCTCACCACCCTGTCCTCTGGTTGCCATGGCAACGGCAGAACCGCTCAGTGAAGTGAGAAAGCTCGGGGATGACGATGACACGGAAAAACCACACAAGTGCACTCAGGGAAAATGCACAGTGGTGTCGCGGAGCGTGGGGTCTGTGTTTATATTCTAGTCAAATGTCAGACGCAAACATAGACACACACACACACACACATACACACACACTCAAACACACAGACATCCATGTATGCGTTCAAGCGTGCAGGAAAATGCAACTGTTCCCAGACATACACATAAATATATGCCTACAAACATGCACAGACACACACACACACACACACACACACACACACACACACACACACACACACACACACAGGTTCATGCAAACATCAGACCTGGAACAGTATGTTCAGAAACAGCCCGCTTGGTATGCCAGTCTCAGTTTGAGGTGCACAAATTAATGAGTGACATTTGGTTTCAGCACAGCTAGTGAAATCACCTTTGGTTAGGTTAATCACATGGTACATTTTTGCGACATCATGCAAATTGCTTTAATATTGCTGGTCAAAAAGTGCTTTCAAAATTACACACAAAACCATGCAAAAACTGTAACTGGAAAGGTACAAACCCATGGTTCAGACACCAAAATAAATGATGGCATACATACATCCACAGAACCCCACCATACACAAGACAATGCACTCATAGCTCATGATAGCGTGGCAAAGCCATACTCTGATTTTACTTTAGAGGTTCACTTCACGAAACAGTGTCTGGGCAGTGCCAGGAACAAACCATTTGGAAAAGGCGCAGCAGCAATTGGCTTTCACAAAAAGAAGTCACAGGTGACTACATCAGCATTCTGACAATCAAATAATTAATGAATGAACTTGTCCAATCAAACAAACCAAACCATATGATGCAGTGTGAGAGCACAGAAGCTAAACAATCAGCAGCAAGCATGTTGTCATTTTTGTAAGGAATATCTATTAATATCCTGTTTCTGTTTCCCAATTCAGCACACTGAAGCTTCTTGCTATGATTATCATAGTTTCTCAAATGGTCTGCCTGCCTTGTGGTTTCCAATAAAGCCTTGGTTGGCATGTGCCCAGATGGTTTCACAAGTTAAAATAAAATGAACTTGCAAGATCAGCTGGCTGTGCCAGGTTACTCACATCAATACGGGAATCTAATGCCTGTCTGCACTCTCCACACACTTTTAGTCTGAGTCTAAAACTACTGTATTCCAGAAATATTCCAGAAAATTCCCACTTCCACTGAAAAACCATAAGGCCAGTCTGTTTTAGCCAGCGGTGTCTATCAGTTTAATAATATCTTGTTTTATAATACATGCTGATCATACTCGGTGAATCGTTATTACTGTAATTTCAATCTTTTTCTTGATTTTAAATTTGCAAAGAAATGCCTTCGGGGCTTACAAAACCTGAACCCATTCATGAAATTGTATACTTAATCTGAAGCAAGTTATGTTTCAGGGATACAAGGTTTAAATCTGACAGCAGGGATATAATATGAACTTCTTTTGAACCTGTCCACATTGTTGCAATACAGCCAGCCATTTCTTTGGCGTGAATAGCAGTGGCTGACATTGTATCATTGTGTTACAAACCAGCCTTGCAACCTACACTAGAATGAAGAACTAGATGAAAATCTGCGCGAAGACTGCCAATGGGAAACTTCACTCAGCTCCCATATTTGTTTTGACAAGGTCTATGACAAGAATTTTTTTCATTTTTTCAGTACGTCTTTGAGAACTACCTATTGATCAGTTTAGACCACTCTGTCAATTCTCTCTTCATTACTGGGGTCTACAACACATAGAGAGCGCAAAGAAAGACTCTCTTCTCGTGAAGATTGTACATTCCAGAGCCCAGTTCAATGCAAGACACTCAAAACCTTAACGGTATGAAATCGACACAATGCACCCCTTTGATCCCATTGATTTCGACCTAGTCTCTCTATATAGATCGTTGTATAGGTCTTTTTAGTCATAATGCTGCATGTATTTGTTCTCTTGTGGAAGAATGGATGGAAGCTGAGCACATGGACTGTGAAAGGACGCATTCTGTACTCTCTTCAGACGTCTGGTTTGCATGAGAGGGCGGTTGATGTGCTTAAGGGAGGCTCACACACTTCACTACTTTTACATGACTTAACTCGAAAGGCACACTGATATTTTTCATCACTGCTACATCATTAAGTCTTGGGGAGCGATGAGACATAATTTGTGGACAAAGAAGGAAGAACGAGCCACTTCACCACTGGGAAAGATGACAGCTCCTGAAGTCAAGCTGGCTAACAAATCATATGATGGTAACCCATCATGTTTTCCAGCGGATGTGGAGAGTTTCCGCACAAGGTTGGTCAGCGACCTCAAAAGTGCCCCTGATGATGCCCTGGCTCTCAGGGTCCTATTAGTAATAGTCATTTATTCTCATCTTCAACAGTGGATGTGACCTTTTCACAGCGGAAAAGAAAGGGACTGAAATGTTTCAGAGAGCTCTACGACGGTGACCACTTTTCACTCTCTGATACTTCATGTAATAGATATAATTTTAACCCATTCGAATGTCTTTGGATACTTTCAAGTCCGTCACTTCGTACTGGAATAGCTCCCTTCAAACCCCCTAAACCCCGTCTCAAATAAGAAACAGTCTACCGTCTCTGGATGTGACAGTGCTGGCACCAATTAAAACTAAATGGGAAAGTGAATTGGAGATTAATTTAACAGACGATTTGGGGGTAGGTACACTGGGGGGGTGAATGCCTCTTCATCGTGTGCCAGTCTTAGTCAGGTTAAGGTCGTCAGTAGGATGCACTTTAGGTGAGCTAAAATATTTCCAGATCATGACCTTAAGTATTTGCTTTCGGGCTTGTCCCAAACTTTGAGATTTTTGTTGTACAGATCAAGGTACAACCATGTCCTTTTCTGGCAACGCTTGGAGTTATGTGGCACCAAAGAGACTGATATTACTGCCTTTACCACACTTTTGGCACTCTGTAGATGTCTTCTTCCTGGAAATCTACTACCTCACCATCTCACTCCATTCGGCTAAACTGTTGTTTAAGGGTTGTTAAATGTTCTTTGTGAGCCTTGAAAAACAAAAAAAAAGGCTGGGAACTTATAAGATGCAATGATCATTTGACTACAAAATAGCAACCCATTCATTTTATATTTTAACAGCCTGCCTGTGTTGCCTCCTGAATGAGACTCACTTGTCTGGTCTAATGTGCTCTTTTACCTGGACCTCTGTCCTTCCCTTGTCTGTCTAATTGATGCTGTAATATATTTTTAATGTAAAATTACTGCACTATAGAAATTTGCCTAACTGAATGTTAAAGCGGACTAGATGGGTGGGTTTGTTAAAATTTTTGGATGTATTTTGTTCTTTCGTTTTCATTCTAGTGTGACGTTTTAAATATGATAAATGGAAATACTGCTCTTGCCAGCCTTTGTATGTCATATATATTATATATTTCCACTAATATAATAGGTTCTTCCTTTTTTTCCCACACACTTGCCTCGACCCAAAAGCGTTTTGTTCTCCTTTGCCTTGCTCAGCTCCTCTTCGGTCTGTCCTTTTCCATCTATCTTTTCCTCCTTTTCTTTCTCTGTCTGTCAGTGCGGTCACCTCCAGCGGGCAGCTGCAGAGCATTGCCCTTTGAAGGACTAAACCTGGCTTTGTTGACATGGTAACGGAGCGACGAGATGAGCGGGGACAGGGAGAGGAGAGAGAGAGAGACACTGGTGAGAGAAAATGACAAGCACACACACACACACACACACACACACACAATCACACCCGAGCACATACACATTGCATACACTGTGCCAAGTAGAGCTCACCTCCCATTTTAAGATAAGGTCGCCTTGTATACCTGACCATCTCGGAGGAATCAGAAAACAAAAACAGCGATTGTTTGCCTTGCTCATCACCCACTGCATGCACAACGGTTTGCGTAGGAGGATACGAACGTAACGCGATGTCAGCTTGTGTCAGCGCTGGCTAACGTGTGTGCACACCTGCATGCGTTTGCGTGAGCATGTGGGTGAAGCTGCTTGTGTGTTTGCAAGAGAAGGTGCATGGCAAGAGGTTTGGCTTTCATGATCAAGCTCAACTTGCCTGCTTGCTGCAACTCTGCAATGTGTGTATATTATTGTGCGTCTGAGTGTATGTGTGAGTGTGAGTGTGTGTGTGTGAAAGCGTTGGTGTATATGGACTCCAGCTGACCTTCCAGCACAGAAGGAGTGAGCGATACAGACAAAGAGGGAGGAGAACAAAGAGACAGAGAGAGAGGAGAGATGCTCTGTGGGTTCCCATAGTATTGATAACCTTAACCATCCCCACACACTTTTCTATGGCTTTCTTTCTATTGAGGTCTCTCTCTCTCTCCCTCGCTCTCTCACTCTCTCCCACACAGACACACGCAAACACACACACACACACATACACACACACACACACACACACACGCACACACACACACAGGGGAGTTGGGGTCCTGTAAAGTGGGCCGCGGAGCTACTTGGTATTCCGTCAGAATCCTCCAGCTAAGAGAACACAGGAGACTGTGGAGCAGGAGAAAGAAACAGAGCGATGAAGGAGGAGGAGGAGGTGCAGAAGAAAGAAAGGATGAGAGAAGACAAAAGGAGAGCAATCTGAACTGGGTCTCGTTCACACCGCAGTTTTTTTTTTTTTTTTTTTTGGGAAGGACTCGCAATTTATTTCTAACCCGTTTTCAAATCAGAAGTAGAAAGGCATGCCGAAATCACGGTTTTCACTGCAAAACATCTGCGTTATGAGTCATTTAGTCTCATATTCAGTCCTAAAATGTTATGTATCTTAACAATATGAAAAAAATCTGACAGTGGGATGAGGTCATCCTACTTGTTTCCAGAATTTCTTGATACTAGTGTGCTTATTCTGCCTTGTTTCGATATATTTGTACTAAAGAAAAACCTGCAACAAGTGAAACTGCATTGGAAACAAGTGGGATTATCTAATCCTGCTTTCACATTTTTTCACCTGTTGTACAAAAAGCAAGAGTTTTGAGATCGTATATTAGACTAAATGACTTGTTAAGATGGAGATTTTTTTTTTTTTTTTTTGCACAGTTATTGAGTGTTTTCCTCTGATGTTCAGTTTCAAAACAGGTATGAGATGCCCTGTGTTACACAATGACTCATTCTGGTTTGGTCCAGCAAAGAACACCAGACACACACACACACACACACACAGTCACCCCCCCTCCAGGTAATGGGGTGGAGCGCTCCATTGAAGCAGAGGGAGGTGTTGGAGTATCTTTAGTGTGACGTCCCTGCTGGGACTCACAGTGTGATCCACTCCGAAGTATTCAACCCTCCCTTTCATTTGTGCATAGACACAAATGTAAGTGCACACATGCAAATGTAGACACACACATACACACACACTGATTTGCACCTGCTCCCTCTTTGTGCCACTTCAGTTCATCTAATTGATGATGCAGTGTCACTCCTGCTGTCTCTCTCTCACTTCCTCTCTCTCTCTCTCTCTCTCTATCACACACACACACACACACACATGCAGACAAACACACATACATTCTATAGCTTTCTATTTCACTTTCTCCACTTTTCTCTGATCTCCTCATTCCATTTCTATTGCTCTAAGTGCCTTCCTGTCCTCTGCTGTCCTCTATCTGTCATACCCTTTCCTTGCCCTCTAGCCACAATGCAGCTCCTGGCAGTGCTGAGTGTGTGTGCGAGCGTGCGTGCGTGCACATGTGTGTGTGTGTGTGTGTGTGTGTGTGAGGGAGAGAGTGACCTTGGCTTAGGTTAGCCCAGGACAGGCAGCTTTTCGGTCTGGCACATTGAGCCTCGCCTGAAGGAGTGATTTGGAGTTGTGATGAACAGTCTCACATGCTGTCTAGTGGGGTATGTGAGCAGTCGCATGTGCGTGTGTGTGAGTGAATATATATGTGTGTGTGTGTGTATTGTCTTTGTGTAAACCACATAACCAATTCATATTTTGGTGTGTGAGAGATAAAAAGGTGATACATCAATGTACAGTATCAAATGCTTTCAAATAGCTTGAGTATCAGGTCATACATGGCTTTGGCTCGTGTCTGCTGCGTTCATAATCCATAAACTCCACTTATAATTCATCAAACAAGGTTATTTCATACATATTATTGGTGTGCGTGTCTGTCTGTGTGTGTGTGTGTGTGTGTGTGCAAGTGCATGTGAGTGTGCATAGTAAACTCACACATGGGGCATGAGTAATCACAGGTGCTCTCTCTCTCTCTCTCTCTCTCACACACACACACACACACACAAACCACAAACAAGTACTTTCTCCGTCTTAAGAGCTTTCTATGGTACAGTTTTATCTGTTGACAGCTAACACCAGTATTCACTTACACTCTCTTTCCACAGTTTCTCAAGTCTGATTTGAGATCGTGAGAGAGGGAGAGAGAGAGAGAGAGGGAGAGAGAGAGAGAGAGAGAGAGAGAGATAACAGTGAATGCATAGATGGACCATGGACCTTCTGCAATAAAGCAACGAGAGAAGAGGTGAGGACAAATAAGTAAATAAGTCTTACAGTCGTCTCTGCTTTTATGTGTGCATTTACACAAACATGTGTATATGCACACACGTTTGTGCATTTATCCATAGTCATCAAAGTTATTTCAGTGTTAACAGTGCACTATGCAAAATTGCAAAAATATGCAAAAAAAAAAAAAAAGAGGGTCAGCTGAAGTAAGGCCTGTTAAGACTCAACTAACAAAAAACGTGGAATGAGCACATCATTTATCGGTAAATCAGTCCGACGGCGAGAATAAACTCAACCATCATCATACAGTGCATGTTTGCCAGTTGAGTCTAAAGGGTCCTCATTTCGCTCAGCATTTGGCCATTTTGCATCATGCACCTTTACAATCCCGTTTTCTTAGAACAAGATAAAAAAAACATCTGCCCGTTGGACGAGACAATCCTGCTTGTTCCCTGTGTCGTTTCACATGTGTCGGGAATTTTTCTGGGAACACGTAGGAGCACACTGACACAAGGCAGAATAAGGCAGATCAGCTGGTATCAAGAAAAAAAAAATACATTTGATTCAAGAAAATTCTGGAAACAAATTGATTCGTGTGGGAAACAAGTGGGATTATCTCCTCCTTTTGGCAGATTTTTTCCACTTGTGTGAAGAAAAACAAGATTTTAACACTGAATATGAGACTAAATGACTTGTTAAAATGTGTTTTTTTTTTTTTTTTTTTTTCCCAGAGTGTGTCTGTGTTTTTGCCTCCTGGCTCTTCCCGGAAGGTGCCCTTGATGCCCTACTCTTCCTCTCCTTCTGTTTCTCTTTCATTCAGTTCAAGATCTATTCATGTCAGACCTACTTCTCTCCTCTCCTCTCCTCTCCTTCTCACCACCTGCTCCACCACTGTCTGCTGTTACCCGACACCCAGACAGGGGAATACTTTACTCCCACCTATCCAGACACAGACAGACCGACACTAAAAGGGAGGCTGGTCACCGATACACTGATAGCAGATAAATGAAATGAGAGACGGGGGAGAGGAGAGAGGGCGAGAGAGGGAGCAAAAAGCAAGGAAGATGGATGGAGATAAGTTGGGGCAAAGACAAGGGAAAGGAAAGAGAGGGGAAGAGGTTTGATTTGGCGGGATAGAAAAGTAAAGTGAGCGAAGGAGGAGAGGGAAGAGGAAAGTGGAAGAGTTGAGGCGGGAGAGAGAGAGAGAGATAGAGAGAGTCGATGGGATGGAATAGAGAGGAGAGGAGAGATACGATGTGAGGAGATACTGAAAAATGGTAGATACTGTAGGTGAAAGAGAGTGACAGAGTGATGGGAAGGACAAAAGGAAATAGATATGAGGCAGAGAGAGAGAGAGGAAAGGTTAGTGAAGACGATGGAGGGGTTAGCGGTGAGGATGCGACAGTGGGTGTAGAGGCGAGGAAAGGCAAAAAAAAAAAAAAAAAAAAAACAGGGGAGGGGTATTCTGTGAGATCAAGGCAGCTGAGGGAGAAGAAGAAAGGGAGATCGAGAAGTAGAGGGGAGGTGTGTGAGCGCGAGTAGAGAGAGAGAGAGTGGGAGGGAGTGGGAGAGATGGATTGAAGCCGCAAGATCAAGGCAGATGTGAGGGAGGGAGTGGAGGAGGGGTGGGGGAGGAGGGGACGGACGCAACGGCGAGGCAAATGGAGAGATGCGGGGAGGAGGAGAGGAGAAACGGAGATCGTTATCGCAGGCCGTGCTGCCTATTGATTTGAGCCAGCGTCTGGAGCCGGGGCGAAATAACAGCGGCGCTGCAGCCGGCGGAGGGACGCAGACTCCCTCGTCATTAGCACAACGCGGCTCCTGTGCGGTGCGGTGCGGTGCGATGTGCACGCGCCTATCTGTGTTGCCGTGTGACCATATGGTGTGTTTGATATGACCGAGACCAAAAATAGTGCTAAAAAAAAAAAAAAAAGATGGCAGAGACAGCAGACATTTAACATGAGGAAGAAAGGGAGAGAAAGAGAGAGGAAACAGACGGGAGGAGATAAAAACAAAGAGGGAAGAAGTGTAATTCAGGTCAAAATGAATGAAGTGATGTCCTCAACAAGTTACCCACTGCCCATGTAGGCTACTCATGTACAAAGCCAGTGTTAACTAGCCTATTCATACTGTGGGCATCATTCTGTTGCAGTATATGAATGACAGGGAATGTAATACAGTGGTCCCTCATTAATCACAGGAGTTATGTTCTAAAAATAACCCGCAATAGGCGAAATCCACGAAGTAGTCAGCTTTATTTTTTACAATTATTATAGATGTTTTAAGGCTGTAAAACCCCTCACTACACACTTTCTACACTTTTCTCAGACAGGCATTAACATTTTCTCACTTTTCTCTCTTGTTTAAACACTCTCAAAGTTCAAACCTTTGTAGAAAAATAAGTCCAGTAAAAAAAAAAAAAAAAAAAAAAAAAAAAAAAAAAAAAAAAACGCATGCAAAATTGCACTAAAAAAAAAATCCGCGAAACTGCAAGGTCGCGAAAGGTGAACCGCGTTATAGCGAGGGACAACTGTACACATCACACTAACTCAAGAAGACCTCAACAAACATTTGCTTCCAAAGGATCTACAGAGTTATTATGAATCCCACTGGAGTTCTGGGCAAGATACACCCACTTGGTTAAGGTTAGTGTGTATGTTCAGGTGAACTAGTGCTTATGTCATGCATTTTCTGACCAATCACAGCACTTGTAGGCGTACCTTGCCCAGAACTCTGGTGGAATTCATAATAAACTACCTAAACACGCCGCCATATTGCTGAGATCATCCATATTTCAAACATGTTGCTCTAATAAATCATTCTTGTGTGTGTTTTTTTTTTTTACTCATGGAAGAAATGATGCCGAAATGATGAAGGAAGTGCAGCCGGTGAGTAAACCATCTCAGTTTTTGAGTTAAAAACAGAATGAAAGGAGGAAACTGAGTGAGGAGGAGCAGCTCGAGAGCGGACGACAAGAACGAGAGATGGACAAAAAGCGAGAGGGAGAGCGGAGAGATCCCGCCGCGACTGTCTCAGGTGGTTGTGACATATTACACTCCAGGTGACGGTTCAATATTGGTCACCACGAGCACACTAAGAGGAAAAGTTGTCTCTCTCGCCCTATTTCCTCCGCATGCAGCTGCTGTCTACAGTCGGACTGCATGCGGCGCAGTGTGATGGTGGTGTGTGTGTCTGTGTGTGTCTCGCCAGGGACCAGGGAGTGTGAATATGACTGTGGAACTCTGCCAGCCGAGCTCAGGAGAGGGGGAAGGAAGGAAGGAAGGAAGGAAGAGGAAGGAGGTGAAAAACAGAGAGAAAGACAGAGAGAAAGGAGGAGGAGGAGGAGGAGAAAGAGGAGAAGGGTGTGTGTGTGTGGGGGGGGCATCCTTTGTTCTTTGTTGATGAAAGGAGGAATTGGATCCTGTACTCCCACTCTCCCTTTCTCTCATGGTGATGAGCCTTGATGTGTTAGGGTGAGCGAGCGAGCAAGAGGAGGAGGGACGCGCGCGCACACACACACACACACACACACACACACACGCACACACTGCTGCCTTATTCCACTCAACTAAGACCCAAATGACTCCTCACTCACTAATTAAACTTTAATCTCCAATAGCGCACAAATTACCTGCCACGCAACTGAGTGGTGAACTACAGGGATACAGGGATAGAGGGAGCAGGAGGGAGGGAGGGAGGGATGGACAGATGAAGGGAAGGAGAGTGAGACTGAAGGTCACACTCCACCTGCAGGGGAAAATGTCTCTCTCTCTCCCTGTCTGTCTATCTCTCTCCCTCTCCCTCTCCCTCTCTCTCTGTGTCTCCTCTCTCCGCCATCAGTTTGCATTTGTGTCCCTTTGTATGAGCCTAGGTGTTTGTGCACATGTGGCTGTGCGCATGTGCATGTCTGATGGCTGTGTGATGCTGTTTTGTGCATGTGTGTGTGTGTGTGTGTGTGTGTGTGTGTGTAGATGTGCAAGGTGCTGAGGCTGTCTGTAAATGGGGCAGTCGGCTGGGGCCTCTGTCTGAGCCAGTCAATGTTCCTCTCTCTCACCTGAATGTTATCGCATGCACGCACACACACACACACACACACACACACACACACACAAGCACGCAAACATACGCATGCACGCACGCACGCAAACACACATAGCAGCCAAGTCCTCACACATCCTCCTCTGCTTGGCCTCCTTCCCATCTCTCTCTCTCTCTCACACACACAGCCTCTGCTAGGACACACACACCACATACACTCCGCCATTTTGTGCCACACAGCAGAGGGCATCACAGCAGCATGTGTGTTTGTGTGTCACTTGATTAATCACAAAGAACTAACGATAATTACCGTAATTTTCCCACCTGCCCTTTTCCAGGCCTCATTCTCAGACAGTGCGTGCATGTATGCATGCGTGCGTGTGTGTGTGTGTATGTGTTTGTGCGTGTGTGCTGGGGGGTTGTATTTGTGCATGTCTGAGCCTCTTGAACTTCTTAACTAAAATACCCAACCTGCCATTACATATCTATTAGCTGCGATTGCTCATGAAGTGTAAACAGAGTGGAAGCTTGTTTTGCCACACTGCCCAGGAATTGAGGTCATTCAGGACAACGAAATGAAGACGTGAAACTCATTGAAATTCTGGGCGTGCTGCGCAAATGAGCAAACACACATCACAAATCTCTGTCACATTCACAATTTAAACGCTTACATTTATCGGCATGATGGATTTTCAATCAGCATTGTGTCATTTTTGCTCAATATGCCCATTTGCTCCACTGGTTAGATGGGAACTGTGAGGTTCAGATAAAACTCGCAGTGTAAAGGAAAATTCCTCCTCGTTTATACCCTCACACAGTTAAACTGCATCAGTCCATTGCAGGAGCTGGGGTAGGTAGAGTACAGTTACCCATCCAAAAAATGTACTTGAGTTACCCTGTAAAAGTAAGTATTCAAGTAAAAGTAAGAGTGTTAGTAAAACAAATTGCTTTGAGTAGTGAGTACTTGCTACATTTATGATCTGTTTTCATGCCATTTGATAAAATAAAGAACTGTCATTCAAAAAGAAGCAATTTAACACGACATGAACTGAGGTGGTTGCAGTAAAATGTTCAGTGGCAAGCTGTTTTATGAAAATCCAGCGTGTAATTGGTAATATTGCAGGTTTGAATAGACGTTGCATGTCTGAGGTCTCATGCACAGTGGGGGGGGCATATTGTCACAAGGCTTACATTTGAACTTGAATTATAGCACCATTTAATGGGTATGAGAGTATACTGATATGGAACAGATAAGTCTATTGGTGCAGTGTGTTTTTTTTTTTTCTCTCTCTGAATTCATTGGAGGACTGGTGGATTTGTTAAATATGTAACCTTTTATCAAATAAATGCTTTGAAATGAACAGTCACTGATAAAGCTGTCTCAGGGTGTCACACACTGGGCAACAATGCAACAGGAGAAAGCGCTCCAATGAGTGGATCGCTTCGAGTGTGGGTAGCCACCGGTGTGTGTCGGCAGCAGAGTGAGCAGTGTAAAAGCACCGCTGTTGAGTGTAAAAGTATGATGCAATAAAACCAGTCACAACGTTAGCTCTAGTCTTGTTTCTGAAGAGGAAAATCATGACTTTATCTATCACTCCCTGGCCTATCTTAACCATGATTGGCAAGCACTGACCAGGGAGGCTGCAGAGAGCAACAAAACACACATTTTGGTGCAAAAAAGTACCACGAGCTGGTGAGTTTGGAGGTGTGTCTTCCTTGTCAGATTCCAGTGTCCTCAGGCGGTGAAAAGTGTAGTGTTTGGCTGGGCTACTTGTTGGGAAAAGTACAGGGAACAGCTACAGGAAAAGCTGCATTGTTTTGAAAGTAGCTAAGCAACCGTTACTGAAAATTGTAGCTCAGCCGGCGGCGGTAGTGCCACTACCTCCAACACTGCAGACTGCAGCACGGCCTTCTTCTTCTAAGTTCTTGCTGTGTCGCACTGACTGATTAAAAAATTACTTGAGTAAGAGTAACTAGTAAAAAAGTAAAAAGTAATGTGAAGAATACTCGAAAAATTGTACTCGTGCTCATTACACATTCACACGTAAAGCATTAGTACTCACCGCTGTGCAGGAGTTAACTATTTTCCCTCAACCTCACTCATCTGCTTTGACTGTGGTTTGTCATGTCCTACATTTCCCACAATGCCTTTTGACAGTGCTTGCAGATGAAGTGAACAACAGTGATCACAGTGACAATAATAACGGCAAGACGGTGAGTTTTCCAGTTGCGAAAAAAGCAATGGCACTCTTTACTCAAAACACGTCTTATGGCTGCGCTGCTTTGTGATATTGAGGCTGCGATCATTCCATAAATTGACATCTCTGCTGCTTCAACAATGGATTTCTCGGTGTTTGATTGTCGAGCGTCAGCACCAGATTGTGGCTGTAGGATGAATCCTTTGCTCTCTGATTCTGAGGGACTGATATAAAACCTGATGTTTACTGTTACGATTTTAGGTAACTGAACATTTTGCTCCCAAATTCGTTGTAGCGGCACAGCAAATATGTCAGAATGAGTGTGTGTTTGGCCACGTAGAAGAGAGTTAAAGAGTTAGAGTTAAGAGAGTTTGAGAGCTAAAGGCACACTCTTTGATTTTTATTCTATGAAGAAAACAGTGCAAAAACGTTTTGGCTTTGAACTGGAGAGTAAGCACCCCTATTAACCGTCTTTGCTCTTTCCTACCTCATTTAGAGTTGTAGTGCTTTGGGTTGAAAGTTTAAATTCTGGGGGTGCTGTTGCTCCATATGACCAAACTTGACAAGTGCACCTTGAAAAAAAGTGTCTTAGGGTGAACTGCATGTTGAGTCATGGGGGACATCAACAGGGTTAACCATCGCAGAGGTCACGCTTTGTCAATTAACTGCTGCTCCGAATTCCTGGGTGAAATTATTGAGAAAATACTGCGGCGCTAATGCGGGACGCTCTTATCCGAACCACCTTACAATTCCAAAGAGTAAATATATTTTTATCCTGGTCGGTCCCAGTGGGAGTCAAACCCCTGAACCCTGGTGCCATCAGTGCCGTCACCAGAGCAACTGGACAAAACACCTGCATTCAGTGTAGCGGGTCTTTCAAGACCGTTTATATTATAATAATAAAAAAACGTAATAAGAGCGGGTGATGGGTGACGTTGCGGTGCATATTAGCTATAAATGAATGAATGGGTGGTGTGGGCTGGAGGGGGCCATCAGGGGACAGTCAAGGATATGACCGTCATGCAAGGTTGGCGGAGTGTGTGAGTGTGTGTGTGTGCAGTGCTCGCCATGCGTGACTAGACAGGAGTCAGGTGTTCCGGGAGGGGCGTTGGCACGGAGATGTGCCCGTGTGCATGTGACTGAGTGGCGGGTACAGGGAGGGCAAAGACAGTAGGGAGGGATCTGCACTATGCCTGTGGTGTGTGACTTCATCCCTCTTTAAATCTGAAGGTGGCGAGGGGGGGGCACTGGGACTAAGAGAGGCTGACAGAGAGAGCGAGAGCGAGATGGACTAACAAAGAGAGGGAACAGACGCATGAAGTAGGGATATGAGAGGAAAAAAGAAGAGAGAAAACAACATAGACCAGCAATTCAGGGTGTCGAACAAAATAAATGACAAAATAATGTTTTATTCTCCTGCATGCTCACTCCATTTGTCTGTTTAATTCAAGGCTAATCAAATGCAGCCCTATGTCTCCAAACGGCCTACACGGACACATCCGCAGCTTAAACTTAGTTAATTTGCCCCCCTCAGCTCTGCACCGCATCCTCTCCCGGAGCCTGTGTTTGACTTGGGGAGAGCAGATATGTACTTTTATGATTATCTCTTGTCACGCTGGCACAAATGTGATCCATCAAATGCATGCGTTTGGATAGCTAAGTAGCCCAAATCTTCTGGCATTAAGCCACTCTCCCTAAGATGCTGGTATGAGTATATGTGTGTGTGTGTGTGTGTGTGTGTGTGTGTGTGTGTGTCTCAAAGCAGATACTGCAGGGTTGACACTGTGCCACAAGGCAGCTTGGTCAGTGAGCACAGTGACAGCTCTGTGTACTGCGGCTTTGGCCCCTTGTGAACACACGTACGCACATGCACAAAAACATGCAGACAAATGCGCGCGTGCACACACACACACACACACACACACACACACACACACACACACACACACACACACACACACACAAGCACATGTACATGCACACGTACACGTATAAAGAGTAAAGAGACATACACTATCTGATCTGGTCTCAGATGATACTGCAAGACACACATTCTCTCTCTCTCTCTCGCTCTCTCTCGCTCTTTCTCTCTCACACACACACACACACACACACACACATACACACACACGTTTCTAAATCTGTAGGAGGGCTTATCTGGATCATGATGGGTGTTTGCCATTGGGGTTGCAGACTCACACACACACACACGCACTCAAACACACACACACACACACACACACACACACACACACACACACACGCACTCAAACACACACACACACACACACACACACACACACACACACACACACACACACACACACACACACACAAAGCTAGTGAAGCATGAAAAGCAAATGATGCCTTTTGCTGAGTCCCTCAGCAGAAGCCCCCCCTCCCTTCCCCAAACAACTGCACAGAGGAGGTTTGTGCATGCACATGTGCATGCGTACACACACACACACACACACACACACACACACACACGCAGTGAGAAAAAAAAATCATTTTATTTATTTAAACTGTGGACAGATAACAGGAAGGTTTTTTTTAGGATTTTTTTTTTTACTGGATACTCTTTTCCTCTTTTACTTGAGTGTGTTCACCAAGGAGACGATGATGCTAACCTTTTATTTTATCTATCATTTAAAGTCAGCTAGTTTATCTGCATCACCCAGCACCTAGCAACCAGCACGCAGCCTATTTGTGCCAAAACATCCAGTTTCCTTAGCAACACAATCCCTGGCCTCTTCGTGGTGATCCACACCTTTACACCTAGGGCAAAACTGCTTTGCCATGTAACACGTGTAAGACACAGCCAGCGTGATGAGCTCTGACACCTGGCCTGGCGGTCAAACACCGACTCTGACTTAAAGGTGTTGCATGCCACATTTTAACATCAACAAGGCCCTAATTTTGAGACGCGTCCCGATTGTAAACAAACGAGGCCATCACGGAGAAGACTGGCAGCCTCTACCAGTCCCTGCTCTTTCCTTTATGCCACAAAACAGAGGGCTGCTCTTCTCCCGAGCACAAACGGAGCTAAAGCTTTCAGAGATTCTCGCAATGGCAGATGGTGGAACGAGTGAAAGGCCGATGGAAAAATCCCTTCCAAGATGTTTATCCTCCTCAGTACAGCAAAAGCGAAAACAAATGCATATGGAGGGGTGCCAGGGAGGGGGGAGGCGGTGGAGGAGATGGGACAATAACTACAATGGCCGTCGTTACACTTGTCTTTTCAAAACGACTTTCGTGATCGGATGTGCCAGATCGGGACTCGGCTGTGTCTGCATGTGTGTGTGTCCAGACTCGACACCTCGATGCACCCTTCCTGAGCGGATGGTGATCAGACACATTCCCGTGTGGAGATATTCCCACTATATGTATCGACAAATCGTCTGGACTGTGCCCACGTGCTGTCCACACATCGCCGAGATTCAAACTCGGTGTGAGCCAGGCCACCTCGGCATGTGGTCTGGCCTGACCGGATCCAAATTCGAGCGAGATCCAATCTTGGAGTGCGCAGACGTGACGGCTAATGTGTGCTGGCGTGACTGGACGACAAAAGTCACACTGACGAGTGCAGCCGCGGCCATTGTCTTTGTGACAGGAAGCAGCAGGGATTATGGGCAATT